>NW_021821488.1:0-74104 GCF_901001135.1 Rhinatrema bivittatum
AGACAAGAAAGGTAGGAATTGAAGACTGAAGATGCTGAAGACTGAAGATGCTGGAACCTAGGACTCTGGAACCAGTGACTGAAGGATGAAGACAGAAGATACTGGAAAAGAAGACAAAGACAGGAAAAGGAACCACAGGAATAAAAAAATGGAGACACTGGCAACTCACACTACTGGTAAGCAGGTTGACCTGTTGCCAAGGTAAGATGTGAAAGTAGGCAAAGGCCTTTTATTGGCCAGTGTTCATGATGTCACTCTCAGGATCTGCTGGGATTTTCCCTACCACTGTCCTTTTAAATCACAGAGTGATGCGCACACGTGCGCCTAAGGAAACAGACAAGGAGAGCATGCCTAAGCAATGGTGTCTGTTGTGTGTTGGCGGCATCTAGCTGCGTTCATGGGCACCATTGGCAGAGATTGTCTTGGACCTGGGGTTGCAAGCGGTATCTCTCCCCATATCTGTGGCATCCTGCTGCATTGCAGGGCAGCTGGGACCAAGAGAAAGTAGGAGCAGTGGTCTGCGGGACAACCCTGACCACCAATCAGAACAGTATGCATCCCAGAGTGCTGAAAGAACTGAGAAATGAAATTGCTGACCTGTTTTTGGAAATCTGTAAAGTGATTTTGGAAATTTGTAAAGTACCTGAAGACTGTAGGTTGTCAATATAATACCAAGGAAACTACAGACCAGTGAGTCTGATGTCTGTGCCAGGCAAAGTGGTAGAAACTATCTTAAAGATCAAAATTGCTGAACACATAGATAAGTATATTTTAATGGAACAAAGCTAGCATGGATTTAGCCAAGGGAAGTCTTACCTCACAAATTTGCTTCTTTTTTTGAGGGTGTAAATAAACTTGTGTATAAAGGTGAGCCAGTTGATATATACTTATAGTGTATCTGGATTTCCAGAAAGCGCTTGATAAAATCCTTCATGAGAGACTTCTTAAGAAATTAAAAAGTCATGGGATAAGGGGCAGTCTCCTACTGTGGATTGCCAACTGGTTAAAAGATAGACAACAGAGAGAAGGGCTAAATGGTACGTTTTCCCAATGGAGAAAGGTGAATAGTGGAATGCTTTAGAAATCTGTTCTGGGACCACCGCTTTTTAATATATTTATAAATGACCTGGAAATGGGAAAATAAGTGAGGTGATCAAAGTTGCCGATGACACAAAATTATTCAAAGTTGTTAATTTTCAAGAGGATTGTAAGAAATTGCAAGAGGCCATTGCAAAACTGGGAGATTTGGCATGCAAATGACAAATTAAATTTAATGTGGACAAGTGCAAAGTGATGCACTTAGGGAAGAGTAACCCAAATTATAGCTACATAATGCAAGGTTCAACATTAGGAGTCACCTCTCAGGAAAAGAATCTAGGTGTCATCATTGAAAATACGTGGAAATCTTCTGCTCAGTGTGCAGCAACAACCAAAAAAAGCAAATAGAATGCTAGGAATTATTAGGAAAGGAATGAAGAATAAAACAGAGAAAAAACAAAGCACTCCAGCTTTTAATCTGTAAAATCTCTCTCTTTTGGAGTTAGCTGTCATAAATAATCTGGTCAAATTTGGAGTTAGCTGGCATAAATAATCTGGTCAAATTTTTATATTGGGGCATAAAGTCTGTTTTAAAGCAATTGATCAAAAAGGACAGATACACTTCCAGAAGTGACCTCATCTAACTAGATTGGGTGTGTCTCAGACCTTGGGGGAGGTAAAGTTAGTGAGAAGGAGAGCCATTGTGGTCAGTGAAGAGGCTGGAGTATATATTTGGTCTGGTTCTTTGCTAATTCGTTTGCTTTAAGATTCAATATACCTGCATTTCTCTTATTGTAGAGCTATCTTTATAATCTGTTTAACATTGGCACATAAGTACTGAGAGATCATTTAATAGAGGACTATTATTGCTCCAGGAAGTGCCCTGCTTTACCCAGCTTGTCCCAGATTACACTGTTTGACTCCCTCCCACCCTACCCCTGTACCCACCCACCCCTGGGGCTTGTTTTCTAATAAAGACTGCCTAACTTAACATTAGCAGCAAGATACATTAGTACATTGATAAGTCAAGGAAATACAAATCATATATTACCAAAATGAGGACTATCCAATGTAACTGCTGTGGAGCCTGTATTCTGAGGGAAAGCATCTGGAAACTTAGAGCTTGCCCAATTTGTGCACAACTCTCTTCCTTGAAAAAGGAGCTGACTGAGGTAAAGCTCAATTAGCTTCAATTACAAGTATTACACCTACATTGCATTACTCAGAAATTAATTCCCCAATATCACAGAAAAACCAAGAGTCAAGAAAAGGAGATTCATTAGGCTCAGGTAGGACCCACAGTCACCCATTCTTGACGAATGGACAGCCAACAGATACACCCCCCCACTCAAACAGGTCATTAAGAAATTCTTTAAAATCCGGGATTACAGTGGGCTCTGGTAGAATTAGACCTGTGATGAGGAGACACATAATGTACCAAATGCAAAAAGAACAAAAAGCCTTCTCTATATTAAAAACTAATGAAGTTCTTGAGAAAAACATTGAAGTGTTACCAGAAAAGAGAAAAAAAAACACAATGCATGCAGAATATCAAGTTCCATAACCAAAAGAAAAATCTAATTGAGATGGATAACTCTGTCAACAGTGGCACAACTGCAAAAGGAAAGAGTGAAGGGAATAACAAATCTCAACTAAAGTCTCATAAGGAGTCCAGGAAAAGCAATAACCTTAAAGAGAGTACCTGGAAGGCTATGACCACAAATGCTCATAGTTTGGGAAATAAAATCCCAGATCTACAGGCCCTAATGACAGAGGCAGAATTGGACATTGTTGCTATCACAGAGACATGGTTCACAGAATCTCATGAATGGGATACAACAATACCAGGCTATAACTTTTTAAGGAAGGACAGAGTGGATAGAAAAGGGGGAGGTGTGGCTCTTTATGTCAGAAACAACATCCAAGCATCTGAGCTGCAAGGAAGTTGGGGCAAGGAAGAAGCACTATGGGTCGACCTAAAAAAAGATGACGGAGCATCCATTTATATTGGAGTGGTTTACAGGCCTCCAAACCAAAAGGAAGAGCTGGACAGAGATCTGGTTGAAGACATCCATAAGATAGGTAAGAAGGGAGAAGTGGTGATCGTGGGTGACTTTAATATGCCAGATGTAGACTGGAAAATCCCATCTGCAGAAACTAAAAATAGTAGAGCGATAGTGGATGCCATGCAAGTAACTCTGTTCAAACAAATGGTGTTGGAACCCACGAGAGAAGGAGCTATACTCGACTTAGTGCTCACTAATGGAGATAATGTCTCCGATGTCCAGGTGGGCACCCACCTCAGCACCAGTGATCATCAAACGATATGGTTTAATATCACTAAAAGAATAGGGAAAAGAACCACAAAGACCCGAGTTTTACAGTTCAAAAACACAGACTTTGAGGAAATGGGGAAGTACCTGGAGGAAGAACTAAAAGGATGGGAGAATGAAAGAGATGTGGATCAGCAGTGGACCAATCTAAAAGGAGCAATCACCAAGGCAACTGCTCTATATGTTAGAAATGTAAAGAAAAGCAAAAGAAAATTGAAACCTATCTGGGTCTCAAAGGAGGTGGCTGACAAAATTAAAGCTAAAAGAACAGCATTCAAAAAATACAAAAGATCCCAAAGGGAGGAGCACAAAGAAGAATATTTGTTTCAACTGAGGGAGACGAAGAAATTAATCAAGTTGGCAAAAAGTCAAGCGGAAGAGAGGATTGCCAAGGAGATAAAAAATGGTGACAAAACATTTTTCAGATACATCAGCGAAAAGAGAAAGGTCCAAAGTGGTATAGTGAAATTGAAAGGTGGTAATGATCAATGTGTGGAGAGAGATGAAGAAATGGCAGAAATATTAAACGAATACTTCAGCTCTGTGTTCACTAAAGAAGACCCTGGAGAAGGACCATCTCTACACAACAAGAAACTGGAGGGAAGTGGAATAGATGAAAATCCTTTTACAGTAGAAAATGTATGGGAAGAGCTAAAGAATCTGAAAGTGGACAAAGCTATGGGGCCTGATGGGATTCATCCAAGGATACTGAGGGAGCTCAGAGATGTTCTGGCGGGTCCACTGTGTGACCTGTTCAATAGATCCCTAGAAACAGGAGTGGTACCAAGAGATTGGAGAAGAGCGGTGGTGGTCTCGCTTCACAAGAGTGGGAACAGGGAGGAGGCTGGCAACTACAGACCGGTTAGCCTCACTTCGGTGGTGGGAAAAGTAATGGAGTCACTGCTGAAAGAGAGAATAGTGAACTATCTACAGTCAGGAGAATTAATGGACCAGAGGCAACATGGATTCACCAGGGGAAGATCCTGTCAGACAAATCTGATTGACTTTTTTGACTGGGTAACCAAAGAATTGGATCAAGGAAGAGCGCTCGATGTCATCTACTTGGATTTCAGCAAAGCTTTTGATACGGTTCCGCACAGGAGACTGGTGAATAAAACGAGAAGCTTAGGAGTGAGGGCCGAGGTGGTGACCTGGATTGCAAATTGGTTGACGGACAGAAGACAATGTGTGATGGTAAACGGAACTTTCTCTGAAGAGAGAGCGGTTTTAAGTGGTGTACCACAAGGATCGGTTTTGGGACCGGTCCTGTTCAATATCTTTGTGAGCGACATTGCGGACGGGATAGAAGGTAAGGTTTGTCTTTTTGCGGATGACACTAAGATCTGCAACAGAGTGGACACGCCGGAAGGAGTGGAGAGAATGAGACGGGATCTAAGGAAACTGGAAGAGTGGTCGAAGATATGGCAGCTGAGATTCAATGCCAAGAAGTGCAAAGTCATGCATATGGGGAGTGGAAATCCGAATGAACTGTATTCGATGGGGGGGGAAAGGCTGATGTGCACGGAGCAGGAGAGGGACCTTGGGGTGATAGTGTCTAATGATATGAAGTCTGCGAAACAATGTGACAAGGCGATAGCAAAAGCCAGAAGAATGCTGGGCTGCATAGAGAGAGGAATATCGAGTAAAAAAAGGGAAGTGATTATTCCCTTGTACAGGTCCTTGGTGAGGCCTCACCTGGAGTACTGTGTTCAGTTCTGGAGACCGTATCTACAAAGAGACAAAGACAAGATGGAAGCGGTACAGAGAAGGGCAACCAAGAAGGTGGAGGATCTTCATCGGATGACGTACAAGGAGAGATTGAAGAATCTAAATATGTACACCCTGGAGGAAAGGAGGAGCAGGGGTGATATGATTCAGACTTTCAGATACTTGAAAAACTTTAATGATCCAAAGACAACGACAAACCTTTTCAGACGGAAAAAAATCAGCAGAACCAGAGGTCACAAGCTGAGGCTCCGGGGAGGAAGACTAAGAACCAATGTCAGGAAGTATTTCTTCACGGAAAGGGTGGTGGATGCCTGGAATGCCCTTCCGGAGGAAGTGGTGAAGTCTAAAACTGTGAAAGACTTCAAAGGGGCGTGGGATAAACACTGTGGATCCATCAAGTCTAGTGGGCATAAATATAGAGGAGGTGGTAAAACACTGCACGGAGCGGCAGTAGCCACAGAGGCATTCACGGAGCGGGATGCCAGTGGCGAGTAGTTGTTCCACCTTCAGGCAGCAAAATACTGCACGGAGCGGCAGTAGCCACAGAGGCATTCACGGAGCGGGATGCCAGTGGTTTGTGTTCCACCTTCACGGAGCGGAAGGTTGGAGGGCTGCCATCTCCAAAAAAACAAAAAACAAAAAAACAAAAACAAAAAAACAAAAAACAAACAAGCAAAACAGAGGTGGGTAAGAGTATGGGGCAGGGGTGTGGCCGTTTATTGCGGCAGTTGCTACCCCTGATTGAGCTGGATGTTCATTGGGATGCGGATACGGCACTGCTCTCTGCATTGGTGGAGGGGTGGAAGGGAATTGGGGCCGGAGGGTGCTGGAAGCCAATAGTGACGGGGGAGGGGGAGAAAAAAAAGGGGTGGGGGGGAAGATAAAAAAAAAAAAATGGATAAACTGCGTAGCTTGCTGGGCAGACTGGATGGGCCGTTTGGTCTTCTTCTGCCGTCATTTCTATGTTTCTATGTTTCTATGTTTCTATCCTAATGCCTCTGTATCGCTCCATGGTGTAACCTCATCTTGAGTATTGTGTGTAGTTCTGGTCACCACATCTCAAAAAAGATATGCAGTCAGATGAATGCTGACTGATGAGTGCGCCCCCTCGATCCCAGCAACAGTCCACGTTTCTCTCTCCTAAACCGGGGCTCACGTGACTCAATCGGGGCCGGAGCCCGCTCGAAAAACAGCGAGCCGAGTAGAGGAGGCGGACCCAGCAATGAGTAAAGACGCTGGGATTCAAAGAAAAGAGGACAGACGCTGAACCTAAATTTAAAAAGCTGCCGATTCAGCGCGGTGAGTCTACCACGCCCCTGAAAGGCTCTAGGCCTATCAGACGGCTCAGCAAAGCCCTTTAAATTACCGTGACTCCCTCAGGCGTCCCTTCTGTGCGCCCCCTCGATCCCAGCAACAGTCCACGTTTCTCTCTCCTCAACCGGGGCTCACGTGACCCAATCGGGGCCGGAGCCCGCTCGAAAAACAGCGAGCCGAGTAGAGGAGGCGGACCCAGCAACGAGTAAAGACGCTGGGATTCAAAGAAAAGAGGACAGACGCTGAACCTAAATTTAAAAAGCTGCTGATTCAGCGCGGTGAGTCTACCACGCCCCTGAAAGGCTCTAGGCCTATCAGATGGCTCAGCAAAGCCCTTTATATTACCACGACTCACTCAGGCGTCGCGCGCCGGGTGTCGCGCGCCCGAAGGAGCGCGACCTAAGGGGCCTGCCCCTTAGCGCGCCCCTTGGAGCATCCCAGAGCCAGGGCCGGTTGCGCCACACAGTCAGCCATAAAAAAAAACCAAAAAAAACCCACCCCACACCAATAACTCGAACGCTCACTCTTCAACCCATCAGGGCAGGAAGACACATCCAGAGGACAACACACCCTAAACGTCAGATAGTCACCTACATCTTCTCATATACCACCTTACCTCTTCCCGTGTGGCCACGACAGCATTCATCCGGCTTTCTCCTAACTGTACTCACCCAACATTCTTCAGTCTTCATTCGTCCAGCATACATCTCCCGACTGCATTCGCCCAGCATTCATCTGACTGCATCCGCCCAGCATTCATCTGACTGCATCCGCCCAGCATTCATCTGACTTCACTCGCCCAGCATTCATCAGACTTCACTCGCCCAGCATTCATCTGACTTCATGCGCCCAGTATTCATCTGACTGCATCCGCCCAGCATTCATCTGACTGCATTCGCCCAGCATTCATCTGACTTCACTCGCCCAGCATTCATCTGACTGCATTCGCCCAGCATTCATCTGACTGCATCCGCCCAGCATTCATCTGACTGCATGCGCCCAGCATTCATCTGACTGCATTCGCCCAGCATTCATCTGACTGCATTCGACTGCATTCATCTGACTTCATTCCCCCAGCATTCATCTGACTTCATGCGCCCAGCATTCATCTGACTCCACTCGCCCAGCATTCATCAGACTTCATGCGCCCAGCATTCATTTGACTTCACTCGCCCAGCATTCATCTGACTTCACTCGCTCAGCATTCATCTGACTTCACTCGCCCAGCATTCAACAAACTTCATTCGCCCAGCATTCTTCAGACTTCACGCGCCCAGCATTCATCAGACTTCATGCGCCCAGCATTCATCTGACCGCATTCGCCCAGCATTCATCTGACTGCATTCGCCCAGCATTCATCTGACTTCACTCGCCCAGCATTCATCAGACTTCACGCGCCCAGCATTCATCAGACTTCACGCGCCCAGCATTCATCTGACTTCATGCGCCCAGTATTCATGCGCCCAGCATTCATCTGACTGCATTCGACTGCATTCATCTGACTTCAATCGCCCAGCATTCATCTGACTTCATTCGCCTAGCATTTCCCGACTGCAATCGCCCAGCATTCTTCCGACTGCATTCGCCCAGCATTCTTCCGACTGAATAGCTGCTAAGACATCTCCCCCAACTTACACACTTATAGTCAACTCCTCATCGAGAAGATTACGTCGCAACACACCCTCTGCCCTTAACCACCTCTATAACATGCCACCTCAATTTAACATCGTTTCTACCATGATCAACCGGCCACGCACTTACAAATCACTCATTCCAATCATGATCTCACCGACCACCCAATTTCTAGGACTCACACTGTTCACCATCATCCTTTTCAACGCTCAATCTCTCACTAACAAAACACTGATACTTAATGACCTACTTCAAGACAACAATCCAGACTTCTGCGCCATAACAGAAACATGGCTCAAATCATCAGACATCGCCCTCCTAAACCAATTACCCATTCAAAGTTACGACCTCTTCTCCATTCCAAGGAAAAAAAAAAGGGGCGGAGGTATATTCCTTGCAGTAAAAAAATCACTGAGATTTACTCATCAACCAATCATCTCATCAACCAAAATAGAAATAGGCCTCTTTAAATCCGAATCTCTTCAAATTCTCTTAGTCTACGCCCCCCCAAGCATCCTAGAATCCAATACCTCCCCTATTCTGGAAATCATAGCAACACATCTAAACTTAGACTCACCAGCCATTATCTTGGGTGACTTCAATATACACGTGGATAAGTCTCCTCTCTCCCCCAACTGCGAAGCCTTCCTAACGGCCATGACAGCCTTGGGTTTCAAACAACAAATTAACGAACCTACCCACAAAGCGGGTCATACGTTGGACCTTATCTTTACTAATACTGGTATTGACCTCCCAAAACACCTGGAATGCAACAAAGTACCATGGTCAGACCATTCACTAATCTCCGCTGCGTTCTCGGTGTCAAAACCTACCTATATTCACCCCCTCCCACCTCAATCTTTCCTATACAGAAAAACATGCCCCTCTGAGCAACTCGCAAAGTTCCTAGCCCCTGAGCTAGCAGGCATCGACACCACCACTCCCAACACAGCCATACTATCCTGGTCTAAAATAACTGAATCTATAGCAAACACACTATGTCCTCTAACAACAAAACATCTTAAACACAATGCAACAAAGAGGCAACCTTGGTTCAATGAGGAACTACGAAAACGTAAACAGTCTTTACGACAGAAGGAAAAAAAATGGAGAAAATCCCCGTCACCTGCATCACTAGCGGAATTCAAACGCACCCTCCACCTCTACAAAAACAGCACACTGAAAACCAAAAGGGACTACTACTCCAGTAAGATCCATCACCTCATCTTTGACTCGAAAGCTTTGTTCAACTACGTATCCAATCTCACAAAAACCCTGGCTCCAGATATTCCTATGGACACAGCACAGACTAAAGCAGACGAACTGGCTCAATACTTCAATAGAAAAATCTCTGACCTGCTTAAACAGTTGACACCAAACTCTAATACATCATTCAACTCATCATATCTCCACCCAAACAAAAACACTACACTCAACTACTTCGATCCCATCTCTACTGTTGAAATTCAAAAGGCTCTGAAGAAAATGAAACCATCATCTCACCCCTTCGACCAAATCCCCACAAAAATCCTCCTACTAATCCCGGACACTATTTCCAAAACCCTAGCTGACATAATTAATTGCTCCCTAGCTCAGGGTATCTACCCAGATGACCTCAAAATGGCATCGATCAAACCACTACTCAAAAAACCAAACCTCAACACCAAGGATCCAGGTAATTTCCGCCCCATCTCCAACCTCCCGTTCATAGCAAAAATCATGGAGAAACTAGTAAACACACAACTATCCAACTACCTTGAGGATCACCAAATACTATCCCCCAACCAATTTGGATTTCGCAGAGCAGCAAGCATGGAAACGCTTCTACTCTCCCTCACAGACTTCCTCCTAACTGGCTTAGACAAAGGACACGCCTACCTTCTAATTCTACTTGACTTTTCGGCGGCATTCGATACGGTCAACCACCACATTCTACTAAACCAATTGGCAAACATAGGAGTTCAAGGCATAGCACAGAACTGGTTCAAAACCTTTCTGGAAAACAGAGGATACAAGGTTAAAATCCACAACAAAGAATCTCAGTACCATCCTTCTTCACTAGGGGTTCCCCAGGGCTCCTCTCTTTCCCCCACTCTTTTCAATATATACCTGCTCCCACTCTGCCACCTCCTCACTAAACTAAACTTGAAACACTTCTTATTCGCAGACGACGTACAGATCATAATCCCCATAAAAAAATCCATTATAAACACATTAGAAGTCTGGAACAACTGCCTGACAGAGATCAAACTCCTCCTAAACAGTCTTAACCTTATTCTAAATGCCTCAAAAACAGAATTCCTCATCATAGCACCCGAAAACAACATCACCACAAACCTACCAGCCAACCTACCAGCCAACCTCCAAACCTCGCACGTAAGAGACCTAGGAGCAATCATCGATAACCGCCTAAACCTTAACTCATTCATAAACCAAACAACCAAGGACTGTTTTCACAAGTTATACATCCTCAAAAGAATCAGACTACTGTTCCACTCACAAGACTTCAGAACAATTCTACAAGCAATAATCTTCTCAAAGCTGGATTATTGTAATTCTATTCTATTAGGTCTCCCTGCCTCTCATACAAAACCCCTTCAGATGGTGCAGAACACAGCCGCCAGAATTCTGACCAACTCCAGGAAATTCGACCACATCACCCCCATCTTGAAAACCCTTCATTGGCTTCCCATTCACTACAGAATAATGTATAAATCTATTACCACCATTTTCAAAGTCATACATCAACTCTCACCATTAAATCTTCAAATACCACTCAAGAAACACTCCTCTGTCAGACCAACTAGAGAACACTATAAAGAATCACTTCATGTTCCAAAAGCCAAAACATTCCAACACAAATCTTTAGAAGACAGAGCTCTCTATCCACAGCAGGACCGCGCCTATGGAACTCCATCCCTTCAGAGCTTCGCCAGGAACCATGCCTACCTACCTTTAGGAAAAGACTAAAAACCTGGCTTTTCAAAAAAGCCTACCAGAATTCAGATTGATCCAGGTTCCCTTTCAACCACTAATTGTCACCCTTAACCTCCCTCTTCCCTTTATCTTAGTGTAAACCCCACCACCCCTATATTCTACCACTTCCTTGACTTCATTTAGCCCTCGACATCCTCTAGACACAGATCCTTCATTGCATTCTATGTAAATATTCACTGTAAATGCGTTTTTAATATGTAAATATTCCTGTCCCTTTCTCTTTTTTCCTCCTATCCCAGTTGGCAACTTCCTTGTTCATTGTAACTATTATTTTCTGCACCAGTTCAATTACCTCTAGTTCTATGTTCATTGCACGACTTGTTAAATGTAAACCGACTTGATGCAACCTCTGGTCGTGAAAGTCGGTATAGAAAATAAATAAATAAATAAATAAATAAATAAATATAGTAGAATTAGGAAAGGTACAGAGAAGGGCGACCAAATTGATAAAGGGGATGGAACAATTCCCCTCTGAAGAAAGACTAAAGAGATTAGGACTCTTCAGCTTGGAGAAGAGAAAGTTGAGGGGAGATATGATACAGGTCTATAAAATAATGAGTGGAATGGAACGAGTAAAAGTTAATCAGTTGTTTAATCTTTTGAAAAGTACAAAGACCAGGGGACACAATGAAGTTACTAGGTAATACATTTAAAATTAATAAGAGACAAACATTTTTTACTCAGCAAATTATTAAGCTTTTGAATTCATTGCCAGAGAATGTAGTGAAAGCTATGGGGCAGATTTTAAAAGCTCTGCGCTCATAAATCCAGCCAGATTTACACGCGCAGGGGACTTGCGCGCCGGCGCGCCTATGTTGCATAGGCCGCCGGTGTGCGCAAACCCCTGGAATGTGCGTAAGTCCCGGGGCTTTGCTTGGGGGGTATGTCGGGGGCGGCGCGGCATTCAGGGGGGTTCCGGGGCGGGGCTGTGGGCATGGTGCCAGCCTGGGGACATTCCAGGGGTGTGGCCGAGGCCTCCGAACTAGCCCCTGGGCCGGGGAATGGCGCGACTGGCCGGCGCGTGCAAGTTACGCCTGCCTCGGGCAGGTGTAAATTTCTGAACAAAGGTGGGGGAGGGGATTTAGTTAGGGCCGGGGGGGGGGGGGGGTTAGGTAGGGGAAGGGAGGGGAAGGGGAGGGGCATAAAAAAGTTTCCTCCGAGGCCGCTCCGAAATCAGAGCGGCCTCGGAGGGAACAGAGGCAGGCTGCTCGGCTCGGCGCGCGCAGGTTGCACAATTGTACACCCCGCTGCGCGCGCCGACCCTGGATTTTATAACATGCGCACGGCAGCATACGCACGTTATAAAAACACGGCATAGATTTGTTCGCGCTGGGTTTCGCGAACAAATCTACGCCCACGCATAACTTTAAAAATCTACACCAATTAGTGTAGCTGTGTTTAAAAAAGGTTTGGACAAGTTCTTGGAGGAAAAATCCCTTAGCCATTTTTAAGGTAGAGCTGCAGAAATCCACTGCTTATTCTTGGGATAAGCAGTATGGAATCTGTCTACCCCTTGGGATCCTGCCAGGCACTTGTAACCTGGATTGGCCACTGTTGGAAACAGGTTACTGGGCTTGATGGACCTTTTATATCATCCATTTTGGTAAGTCTTATGTTCTTATGTTTTTAAGAACAAGGCATCATGGGATGAGGGTGGAAGGGGGTAGACTCAAAAGTAATCTTAGGAAATATTTCTTTAGAGGGAGAGTGATGGATGCATGGAATTGCATCCAAGGGAGTGGGTAGAGACAAAAACAATGTCTGAATTTAAGAAAGCATGGGATAAAACAGGGCATCTCTAAGGAAGTGATGGGAATTATAAAGCTAAATTAATTGGGTGGATGGGCATATGGTCTTTTTCTGCCATCATGTTTCTATGTTAAAAATGCATCCTCATCACCTTGCTTTACTGTCATAATTATATTCTTCTCCTTTTTGCATCTTGGTCTCTTGAATGCCTTTCTTTCTTTCCTCTGCCTTTCCAGATATTTTTTTACTGTGCTCCTCCCCCTGTCATCCTTTTTGCCTTCCAAATGATAATCTTTTCATCCTCATTACTTTTGAAAACCAGGTAGATCAGTTTTTACTCTTGCATATATTGACTTTGCTAATATAAAGATATTTTCCCTTACACTGGCTTATTTTAGTTTTAAGTATTTTGCTTAGTTGAATTCCAATTTTTTTTAGCCTTCTTTATGATTTAAATAAGTTCTACCCATACTGATAGAGAGAGAGATGAATGACCTGCCAGGAAAAGATAAACATACTGATGGTTGTCTCTATCCTAAAGGTTATATTTTATTTGAGTTAGTCACGTCCTCTTGCTGATACTTGTGACTTCCAGGAATCCCCTCTGAGTGTAGTTGAAATGAAACTGAAAGAGAACCTGAAAAGAACTGCTTCACCCTTCAGATATCAAAATAAAATTAAATAGGGAATAACCCATGGCCGCATGAGTAAGTAGTTACTGGTTATTTATATATACAGTGTGTTTGTTTTATTCTGGTGTTTTCCCAGGTTCAAGATTATAGACAAAGGTAAAAGAAAGAAATGGGCATTAAAAATCAGAAGACAAAGTAGAAGATGATTGCTGGGGATGGCCAAAGGGGTAGCGAGAGACTGGGAGGTAAGGGTGAGTCATGGAAGGAGAGAAAACACAGAAAGTAAAAGTAGGATAGGAGTAATGGCAGAATGGTATACAGAAAGAAGAAAAAGTAGAAAAGGGGAGATGGAGGGTGAGAGAGAGGGAGGGAGAAAAAAGGTTAACATATAAGGGAAGTGGAGCAGGAGAAATACAGAGGAGGAAATGGAGGGATGACAGACGGACAGAGTAATAGAGGAGGGAAAGTATTGAAACAGTAGTGCTGAAGTGAAGCAAAGAAGTGGAGTAAGTGGAGTAAGATAGAAAACTGTGAGGTGTAAATGATATAGATGTAACCCTTAGTGGGAGTTTTAATCTCAAGGGCACACAAACTTACTTATTCTTCAGGATGCTCCGGCTAGCAATTTACTCCCATCCTTAAACTCTTCATCCTGGAGGGGGGGGGGGGGATTCTTTTTATGGGGGGAAGCTCTTGCTTATGGCCCAGACCATGGTGTCTTGCTTCCAGTATGTTTAGAGTGCAGTTGCATCCCATTGGGTGAGTTGCTGGGACAAATCAACAGGACTAGGCTTGGGTGTTAAAGTAAAGTTTACTGATTTGATAATAATTAGATGAAAGCCCATTTGTCCATTAAATAGTGAAATTTCATCTGACTGTGATACATGAATGATTTCTTCTATAAATAGGTGTCCTTTATTCAGGCATCTGGGTGGAGCTCTCATGGTGATTTTACTTGTACAAAGCTCACCCAGTGGCTATCCAGGAATCCTATTTAAGGGTTCCCCACTTCACAGCAAAAATCCTTCCTGGGTACTCAGCCCGTCTTGAACATGGGTGAAGATCCGGTTGGAGTCTGCTGGTCTTGTTCTTTTATCCTTAGTTGATATTTCTGGAGAAGTCTCTTGGGGAAAAGTCAGATGGGATCAGGCTACCTGCAGCACTGCAGTCCCTGTGGGAAAGGGAATTCAAATAACCCTCCACACTGTTCATGTCAAAAAATGTACTTCTAAAGTTAAAACTGGATACATCTTCAGCCATCACTGTCTCTCGTAGCAGAATCCACCATTGGTGCTTGCCCACCTAGGGTTTAGATTGGAGTCACAGGTCTTTGGTCCTCTTGGTGAGAGCCCTTTCACCCCAAAAAGGAAATCAGGCATACAAATCTCTCTTCTGTAAATTAAGGTGAGAAGGACCCTCTGGCAGGGAGTACACAATGAGGTATCACTTCCAAATGAACTCCAAGGTGAAATTGGGAGGCATCACCAGAATGTAAAACTTAAACATCAAAGGCTTCCTAAACTGATCCCAAGAAGCTCTAAAATGGCTGGGCTAAGTAGTGATGAGACATCCAACCACAGCCATCCAGGTGGAAGGAGCTGAGAGGGATGGTAGGCTCATTGATAGTGTGTTCTGTACAAGGATAGTGACACATAGTGACCAACCTGGGAGGGGTTGCCACATACAAGAGGAGAATGGAGGGAGAGAAGGCGAGACATAAGAAAAAATGCATAGGAAAGGAGAACCAGGAAAAAGTCATGAGAAAACATATATTTGGGGTCTACAGTATGTACTAAAGGTTTTTTTTTCGCAATTTGTATCTATAGGAAAAATGCTTAGGGCCCAATATTCAGTGCTGGCCAGGTAAGTAACTTAGACATAAATCAAAAGAGAAAACTATATCGCTGACTAAATAATGTACTTTAAGATGACATTTATCTATGACTTTGTACGTGTTTAGCTAAAACTTTCAAGCACCTACACTCTGTAGAACAATTTACTATCGAGTTCGTCTTGATTCACCAAATATTTTTGAGGAGTAGGAGGGAGGTTTCATATACTGCGTAGGTGTCCCCGCACCAATACATAATTGGTTATAATCATTAACCAACCTCCTCCTCCGTAGTGATTTTTTGTGAAAATAAAGAAAAAATTGTTTTAATGAAAGTCCCAATGGAACCTCAAACTCTTCCGTGGCACTATGATAATGAAGAATTTTTTATACATAATAAACACTATTCAAGCTAAAAAGCTTTAAAATTAGTTTTGAAGAGGGTCCAAATACAACTTCCCGCTTATGTTGGTAGATGGTATCCAACCTTTTATAATAATCCTGATGATCCCGACACGAACCGTCCATGTTTCAGACGTCATCTTTCCTCAGGGGAATGTATAGACAATTTCTGACCAACCTCGTGGGGTCCCGGCCTCTCCGAACAATGTTTCTTCAAGGTGTGTTGATTGAAGTTCGCCACCTCATGTAGATTTTACTCAGTCAAGAGCCTCCGGAAGAATAACCTGAAGTTCCAACCTGACTCCTTTTAAAGTACTTGACAGAGCGTTGACTGGCCAATCAGTGAGAATAGATGAACTGAACTCTGTGACGTCTAAATCCGACCTAATAGAGAACCACGCAACTATTGACGCATACTGAATGAGTGGACCTGAAGGAGAACTGTAGGTTTCTAGCGTCCTCTGTTTATGTTTCACAATTGATTGAAATAACGGCAAATTTGCCGGCAATAAAAGCCGACTTCTTTATGAATTATTATCCTGTTAGTACTGTGGTGAGGACGACTGTAAAACTGAAGTTATCTAATCAAACTAATGACGTTACTAGTTTACTATGTCCGGTGCCACTCTGATGTATTTATAATGATGTTACGAAAAATTGCTGACCCGGGGAAGAAACATACGAGATCAGACAGTTCACGCACAGATAGACAATTTCAGCAACGAAGAGACAGTCGTGGGTCATCAATCTTATGGACACTGTAGTTGGTCCGCACAAACCCTCACAGGGATACTATGGGAGGACCCTGTTTCCAAATACAAAGTTTGGTGGAGAAGCAATACCAACTGTTAGTCACATAACGTCGTCTATGTGATCATTTGCCCATGCCCTAAACTATATATTGGACGCACCACCAGACACATTAAAGTCAGATTGGGAGAGCACAAATCTAGATTTACTACATCCAAGATGACAGCCTCCATGGTACAACATCTCACAGACTTTGGTCACACGATTGCTGAATTACAGTGGACAGTCTTAGAGCATATAGTACTCCCCTGTAGGGGTGGAGACATACGGTCGATGCTTAATTTACGAGAGGCTTTTTGGATCTATACACTCACATCATCTTCCCCACGGGGCATGAATGATGAAATAAATTTCAACTCGCTGCTCTGATTCATTTTCCAGGGAAGATTCACAATATTCCATGTTACATTTCAATATCCGGCATTACAGTATGACATAGTACACTGGTTAGTAGGTTTGATAGTTCAGCAATTTTTCGTAACATCATTATAAATACATCAGAGTGGCACCGGACATAGTAAACTAGTAACGTCATTAGTTTGATTAGATAACTTCAGTTTTACAGTCGTCCTCACCACAGTACTAACAGGATAATAATTCATAAAGAAGTCGGCTTTTATTGCCGGCAAATTTGCCGTTATTTCAATCAATTGTAAAACATAAACAGAGGACGCTAGAAACCTACAGTTCTCCTTCAGGTCCACTCATTCAGTACGCGTCAATAGTAGCGTGGTTCTCTATTAGGTCGGATTTACACGTCACAGAGTTCAGTTCATCTATTCTCAATGATTGGCCAGTCAACGCTCTGTCAAGTACTTTAAAAGGAGTCAGGTTGGAACTTCAGGTTATTCTTCCGGAGGCTCTTGACTGAGTAAAATCTACATGAGGTGGCGAACTTCAATCAACACACCTTGAAGAAACATTGTTCGGAGAGGACGGGACCCCACGAGGTTGGTCAGAAATTGTCTATACATTCCCCTGAGGAAAGACGACGTCTGAAACATGGACGGTTCGTGTCGGGATCATCAGGATTATTATTAAAGGTTGGATACCATCTACCAACATAAGCGGGAAGTTGTATTTGGACCCTCTTCAAAACTAATTTTAAAGCTTTTTAGCTTGAATAGTGTTTATTACGTATAAAAAATTCTTCATTATCATAGTGCCAAGGAAGAGTTTGAGGTTCCATTGGGACTTTCATAAAAAACATTTTTTCTTTATTTTCACAAAAAATCACTACGGAGGAGGAGGTTGGTTAATGATTATAACCAATTATGTATTGGTGCGGGAAACCTACACAGTATATGAAACCTCCCTCCTACTCCACAAAAATATTTGGTGAATCAAGACGAACTCGATAGTAAATTGTTCTACAGAGTGTAGGTGCTTGAAAGTTTTAGCTAAACACGTACAAAGTCATAGATAAATGTCATCTTAAAGTACATTATTTAGTCAGCGATGGAGTTTTCTCTTTTGATTTATGTCTAATTATTGAGGATCGCTGATTTTTGTGGTGACTCTCTTGATATATCAGGTAAGTAACTTAGCCAGATATGACGTATCCTGTTAAATTACAAGGGATATTCAGCGAATATTGCTACATATCTGGTTAAGTTAACCGAATAAGTTGTGCTGCCCAGATCTGCCCAATGCCCACCCACAAATAGGCCGGTTAAAAGATAGTCCTACTCATGTGGCACTTTCAATATCGGGCTCTCAGTAATTAGGGCCCAAAATGAAAGTATGTTTATCTTGATTAGATGGTAAGCTTTACTGAGAAGAGACTGTCTCTTATGTGTTTCTGTACAGCGCTGTGAATGTTGTGTAACACTATAGAAGTGATTAGTAGTAGTACACTGAACAGTGGATGAAGAGAAAAAAGCTCAGACAACAAAAGTAAGGATAAAATGTATTTTCATTTTGGGTATCATAATATATGACTTTTGAAAACATTGAATTTTCCATATTCTATTCATACTTCTTTTTTTTTTTTTCCTTTGGCTCTGCAGTTTATGGCTAGTAAGTGTCATTGTTGAGTGATGGCTGAAACTTTCTACCCCCAGGAACTCTGAGTGCTGATTCCAAGACATCCACAGCCCCAGCTGACCTAGGAATCACAATCATGGCCCAGGATTTGAACCTAGGTATTTTGCATGTGTTGTGAACTCCGGCCACAGATCGCTGTGTCCAGGTCCCCCAATTTACCCAGCAGACGCCAGCCTCCGATGCTCCCCGTGGTCCCAGCGGGTAGGCCACATCGAGCCTCCACCACGGCATTCTCCCAATGAGGGAGACACTGCCGACTGCCGCTTGGGCTCCTCCCCCCTAGGCGCGCGTGCGGCCTAGCTCCAATTTTAAAGGGGCCGTGGCAGGAAATCTCGGCCCGGCCCCCAGCGATGACATCACAGCCCTGGGCTATTTAAGCCCACTTCCTGCTCCCTTGCCTTGCCTTGCCTTGGCTTGCCTTGGCAACAGGTTGACTCCTGTGAATAACTAGTTGCTGTTCCTGTGTGTTCCTGATCCTGCTCCTGAGTTCCTGCTTGTTCCTGCTCCGCTCCCGTCCCCATGGTTCCGCTCCTGCTTCCGTTCCAGCTTCTGCTTGATTCTTCAGTTTTGACTTCGGCCTGGTTCCTGAATTCCTCTGTCTGCTGCCCATCCTGACCTTTGGCGTGTTCCTCGGTTGTGCTAGTCTGCTGCCTGCCCTGACCTCTGGCCTGCTTCCTCGTCTTGCTCCTCCATTGCCCGCCTTGACCCTTGGACTGACGCTGTTTCTTCTAGTCTTTAGCCTGCCTCGACTCGGACTGCTCTTCGGACTTCCTCCACCAGGAGACCTTCGCTTAAGTCCTGCCAGCTCCAGCACCCAAGGGCTCAACCTTTGGGGAACGAGGGTTGGTATAGGTGAAAATCCTGTCAGGTCTCCTGGTCCTGTTCTGCCTCCCGGTCTCGAGTACCATTGTCAGGCCTTCTTCCAGTGGCTCTTCCATCCTCGGGCCAGCTCAAGGGTCCACGTTTCCACCATCTTGACAAGGCCATGGACACGGCAGATCTCTTGGGCCTCTAGGCCATTCTGGGCCTGGCTCAGCGATTGCAGCAGCAACAGCATTGCCTGGATATATTGGCAGTCACTGTGGAGTGGTTGACCAAACGCTTGGACTCCAGTCCGCAGGCTGTGGCCTTGCCTCCGCCTCCAGCCCCAGCGCCTTCACCAACTCTGCATCTACCCGTACCTCCTCGCTATACTAGAGATCCCAAGCAATGCCAGGGCTTCCTTAACCACTGCTTAATGCTGTTCTCGCTACAACCAATGCAGTTTCCGTCTGATGTACATCCTGTCCCTGCTGGATGGCAGAGCTCTGGCATGGGCTTCCCCCCTCTGGGAACGAGGCAACCCTATGCTCAGAGACCTCCAGCGCTTTGTCCTAACTTTCAAGCAGGTTTTTGATGAAATGACTCAGCTTTCTACGGCCGCCACGGAACTCCTCCATTTACACCAGGGCTCTCGCCCCCTGGTCGACTATGCGGTTGAATTCCGCACGTTGGCCTCGGAGCTGGGCTGGCGGGAAGGCAACCTGCAAAGTATCTTCCTGGAGGGCCTGTCCTCTAAGATCAAAGAAGAACTGGCCATTCGAGAATTACCAGATGACCTTGAATCCCTGATTGAGTTGATAGACAAGATTGACCATCGACTTTAGCAGCGAGCCTGAGAAGTAAATCCTGGACGTAGACTCGTTCCATTAGCACTATCCTTTTCACGCCCACTGGCTCCTCCTCCTACTGAAGCCCATATTGCATGAACCGTGGAACCCATGCAATTAGGCCACAGTCCCCTCACCCCTGAGGAGAGACAGCGACATCACTCTCTGGGACTCTGTCTCTACTGCGGTAGCAAAGGCCACTTATTGGCCCAATGCAAGAAATGTCCGGAAAACTCCCGAGGCTAGAAGTCACAGGGGAGCTGACCCTAGGCTGCGTGAATCCTGCTTCCCAATGCACGGTTCCAGTGTCCTTGTCTTACTCTGGAGGATTTTTCTCTACGCTGGCTTTCGTTGATTCAGGGGCCAGCGGCAACTTCATCCTGGCAGAACTGGTGAGACAATTACAGCTCTCGGTAGTCCCGAGAACACCACCGCTGTGGATCTCCTCCATACATGGAAGTCCTCATCCTGGCTGTGTGACCTCAGTTACCGCCCCAGTGACCCTCCGCTCTGGGGTTCTTCATGAGGAACAAATTACCTTCTTTGTCCTAGAAAAGGCCATTCACCCTGTGGTCTTGGGGCTATCCTAGCTCCAGAAGCATTCTCCCCGCATTGACTGGGAGACCCTGTGTTATTGTTTGTAAGGTTTTGGGTGGACCCTTGGACACTGTGGCTGCTGACCACGCCCATGGGGGGAAGTCCCGTAAGGGGTCACAGGTCAGGCTCAGCTTTAGGACACACAACACAGAATTATCATTTCTTAGACAGAGTTGAGGAGCCACCAGAGGTGGCAGTAGTGAGTAGAAATGAAGCCCGGCTGGGCTTGTAGTCCCTCAGGACACTGGAGCAGCGATCCCTCAATGGCTGTGCTGTAGTGGAGAGAAACTGAGATAGTGAGTACAGTGGAGCATACACAGGGTTCTGGAATAGAGCCTAGTTGGTTGATTACTTACACAGCAGTCCAGGAGATGGAATAGAGGCAGGCCCTCAAGGAGCAAGGACCTGGTTCCAGGGAACAGCTCTGAGAGAAGTAGATGGTAACTCACTGATGGTGTAGGCAGCGGTATCTTCCAAGCAGAAGTGGAGTTCAGGCAGTGAGTCCGGGAACATGGGCCCTTGAGGAGCGAGTACCGGTTCCAGACAGCAACCTGAAAGAAAAGAGAGAGAGGCCCCCAAGGAACCCGATAGAATAAGTCCAATTAAGGAGAGGTAGAATAGCTAGGTACGGAGAGCGAATCCATAAGGAATACCCTTGCTAACTCGATTAGCTAGCAACTGAGTAGGCTTTTGTATCCGGGATGCGTGACGTCATCACAGGGGGACGCCCCTGAGGTTTGCGCCAAAGGAAGCATAAGAAGCAGGGCTGCGCGGTGCGTGCGCCCTATGGTAGGTGAACAACATGGTGAGATGCAGCACCCAAGCTGGACCGGGGACGCCGGACTGGGGCCGCTGGAGGGAACGGCAGGCAGATGCCGCGGCAGCCAGATGCCAATCAACCGCGGGAGGAGTCGCCAAAGAAATAAGGAGGGCGGAGTGGAGATGTTGGGCAGCGACAGTTGTAACACCCTGCAGATTGCAGCATGGGGACCAGCTTGCTTCTCCTCCTGTCTACCAGAGTTGCCTCAATCTTGTATACCTTTAGCTGCGTCGGCAGTGGCCCTTCCTGCCTAATATGCTGACTACAGTGACGTCTTTTCCAAGGTAAAGGCCGAGACATTACCAGAGAACAGACCCTTCGATTGTGCTATCGATCTGCTCCTTGGCTCTACTCCTCCTAGAGGTCGAGTGTATCCTCTGTCTTTGCCTGAGACGCAAGCTACGACTCAGTATATAAGGGAGGGCTCAGTCTCCTGATCCTTGCCTTGGCAATCGGGTCAACACTGTTGTGTACCAGTTTGCTACTGTCTCCTCGCCTGTTCCAGTCTTGTTCCAGTCTCATTCCAGTCTTGTTCCAGTCCTGTTCCAGCATCCTTCTGTTCCAGTCCTGTTCCAGCGTCTGTCTACTACGTCTCTCCAGGTAGTACCCCTCAGACTGATTCTCTGGTACTGACCTCTGCCTGCCTTCGAACCATGTTGCCTGTTGATTGGACCTTGACCTCTGCCTGTCTCACTGACTACTCTTGATCTGACTTCTGGAACCCGACCTCTGCCCGTCCTTCGACTACCCTTGGACTGACCTCCTGGAACCGACCCCGCTTTGGCTGACCATCCACGGATTGACCTTCGGAACCGAACCCTGCTATCCTTGACCACGCCTTCTTGATTCTGGCCTTGCTCCTAGCCTTGGCATAACATAATCTTGCGGGCCATCTGTAATTCCTCCTGCCTGCTGTCCAGATACCGACCGCGCTCCCTTATTCTTGGTGGGCACACCTGTGAACCTTCTCCTGGGGAGAACCTCTGAGGCCCACCTAAGACCAAGCGACCCGGGTCCCTACGGGCTCCACCCGAGTGGACCTCTGGTTCCCAGTGGTGAAGCTCCAGCTAGCTTCCACCTCCTCTTGTGTTCGCTTCCTGGTGGCAGGTGCCTCCTGTCCCATCCAAGGAGCCGCTCCCCCTGCATCAGGCCAAGAGTCCACCCCAGAGCGCTACACTAATCGTACCTTGAAGGGTTACCTCTGCTTGTTCGTGGGTCACCGACAAGATGACTGGGCTACTCTCCTGCCTTGGGTAGAGTTTTTGAACAATCACCACGTCCAATAAGCCACCAGAACATTCCCCTTCTAGGTTGTCTCCCGGAAAAAACTGACTCTTCCCTTACCTTTACCTCTGGCCGTACCATCACCAGCAGCCCAGCTCACAGCTCAGCAGCTTCATGCCTTATGGAACTCCACCCAAACCCACCTTCAGCAAGCGGCTGAGGCCGCTAAGAAGAATGCGGACAAACTCCATCAGCAAGCTCCACTCTTCCAACCTGGGGACCGAGTCTTGCTAAGCACTCGTCATATCCGCTTAAGCGTACTTGGCACCCAGGTATATCGGACCCTTCACCATAAAGTAGCGCTTGGGACCAATCACATATCGGTTGTACTTGCTCTCCAGTTTAAAGATTCATAATATCTTCACATATTGCTTTTGAAGCCTCTAGTCCTGTCAGCCTTCCACTGGAGACCTCCTGAACCCTTGGACGTGTCCGCTGGGAATACTTGATCTCCTGGCAGGGCTTCGGCCCAGAGCAGAACTCCAGGGAGCCAGCCTCCAACATCTTAGATAAGACTCTCCTACTACAGTTCCACTGTGAGCACCCGGACAAGCCTGCCCCTTCTCGGAGGGGGCATGGGGGGGTACTGAACCCTGGACACGGACCACCACCTCCGGGTCCCCCCAACTAACCCAGCAGACGCCGGCCTCCAATACTCCCCGTGGTCCCAGAGGGTAGGCTGCACCAAGCCTCCACTGCGGCATTCTCCCCATGAGTGAGACGCTACCAACTGCCGCTTGGGCTCCTCCCCCTAGGCGTGCGTGCGGCCTAGCTCCACTTTTAAAGGGACCATGGCGGGAAACCTTGGCCCAGCCCCTAGCGATGACATCACAGTCCTGGGCTATTTAAGCCCATTTCCTGCTCTCTTGTCTTGCCTTGGCAATAGGTCGAATCCTGTGAGTAACTACCCTGTTTTCCCGAAAATAAGACAGTGTCTTATATTAATTTTTGCTACCAAAGATGCACTAGGCCTTATTTTCAGGGGATGTCTTATTTTTCCATGAAGAAGAATTCATATATTGTTGAACAAAAAAATGAACATTTATTATATTCTGAATAGTTGTCTGGTTATGCTGGTTTGTGATGACAACTAACTGTGAATCCTGCAAGGTAAAAAAAATCACAGCTGCATGCTCTGGTGTTCTGTGCGACGGGCATGCTCCCAAATAAAAACTTTGCTAGGTCTTACTTTCGGGGGAGGTCTTATATTTAGCAATTCAGCAAAACCTCTACTAGGTCTTATTTTCGGGGGATGTCTTATTTTCGGGGAAACAGGGCAGTTGCTGTTCCTGTGTGTTCCTGATCCTGCTCCAATGTTCCTGCTTGTTTCTGATTCCGCTCCTGAGTTCCTGCTTGTTCCTGCTCCACTCCCATCCCCGTGGTTCTGCTCCTGCTTCAGCTTCTGTTTGATTCTTTGGTTTTGACTTTGGCCTGGTTCTTGGATTCCTCTGTCTGCTGCCCGTCCTGACCTTTGGCATGTTCCTCGGCTCTGCTAGTCTGCTGCCTGCCCTGACCTCTGGCCTGCTTCCTCGTCTTGCACCTCTGCAGCCTACCTCGATTCGGACTTCTCTTCGGACTTCCTCCACCAGGAGACCTTCGCCTAAGTATTGCCGGCCCCGGCACCCAAGGGCTCAACCTGCGGGGAACAAGAGTTGGTATAGGTGAAGGTCCTGTCAGGTCTGCTGGTCCTGTTCCGCCTCCCGGTCTCGAGTACCAATGTGAGGCCTTCTTCCAGTGGCTCTTCCATCCTCGAGCTGGCTCAAGGGTCCTCGTTTCCAACAGCATGGCAGTGTGCATCACTTGCCACCTAGCCACAAGGCTAGCTCATACATACAGGGCTGGTGTGACAGGTTGTACAAACTCTGCATTTGTATAGAGAGACAGCTTCTGGGGGAGTGGCAAAACAACAGATCCTGACAGACCCACAAATTCAAAGAACTGCAAGTGCTTTAAATTGCGTTGTCTTCATATGTATGCGTGTACAAAGAAACAGTCACACCAAGTATTGCTTTTCATGATGATTTTGTTTATTTGACTTATTTTGTGTATAGGACTCTGTCAAAACCTGCATTGCTTTCAGCTTTGTTTCCATAGTTTAAGGAATAGGGTTACGGTAAGTTTCTCCTTGTAAAGGGAAAATGAAAAAAATTTAGAATTGCAAATACATGGACTCTCCTTTTCTGTTTCTTAGTCACATTCATTGGTGAAGAAAGTGTTTAGTAAACTTTAAAGCTTTCCCATTAAGCCTCTTTTTTCTGCTTTAACATACCTACAGGTGAGAGCAGAGAATCAAAAGAGAGGAAGGGAAACGGAGGACAAAGGGAGCCATGGAGAAGGGAGGAAGAGTACAGTGGAAACTGAAAAAGAACAGATAGTTTCCTTCCACATATGGTTCTAATTACATGCATGTCCAGTAGCCTCATGAATAGTAAAATCCACAAAACAGAATTAAAATAACATCCCATTCTCATAGCTAATGACTTTGAACAGGGGAATGTGCAAAAGAATCTGCATGCCTGGGAAAGACAAAAACAGGAATGCTTACTCCTATTTATTGAACTCCCCCTCCAGACGCAGCCTGTCCAGCCCCAGAAGCCTGCCCTCCCCCAGCTCCAACACTGCTTGCTCCAATCCCTGTAGCCCCATAGCCAGCAAGACTTGCCCTGTCCCAGCAGCCTGCCCTCCCCCCTCAAAACAATCTGCCCCTGCAGACCCAGTCCAGTACAAGTTAGCATGTGGCACATTTAAAACTAATCTGAGAAAGTTCTTTTTCACTCAACGCACAATTAAACTCTGGAATTTGTTGCCAGAGGATGTGGTTAGTGCAGCTGGTATAGCTGTGTTTAAAAAAGGATTGAATGAGTTCTTGGAGGAGAAGTCCATTACCTGCTATTAAGTTCACTTAGGGGCGGATTTTAAAAGGCGCGCGAATAGCCTACTTTTGTTTGCGCTCCAGGCGCAAACAAAAGTACGCTGGATTTTAGTAGATACGCGCGGAGCCGCGCGTATCCACTAAAATCCTGGATCGGCGCGCGCAAGGCTATGGATTTTGTATAGCCGGCGCGCGCCGAGCCGCGCAGCCTACCCCCGTTCCCTCCAAGGCCGCTCCGAAATCGGAGCGGCCTCGGAGGGAACTTTCCTTTGCCCTCCCCTCACCTTCCCCTCCCTTCCCCTACCTAACCCACCCGCCCGGCCCTGTCTAAACCCCCCCCTTACCTTTGTCGGGGGATTAGAAAGGGAATGGTGAATAAAACGGAAAAAGTCATAATGCCTCTGTATCGCTCCATGATGAGACCGCACCTTGAATACTGTGTACAATTCTGGTCGCCGCATCTCAAAAAAGATATAATTGTGATGGAGAAGGTACAGAGAAGGGCTACCAAAATGATAAGGGGAATGGAACAGCTCCCCTATGAGGAAAGACTAAAGAGGTTAGGACTTTTCAGCTTGGAGAAGAGACGACTGAGGGGGGATATGATAGAGGTGTTTAAAATCTTGAGAGGTCTAGAACGGGTAGATGTTAATCGGTTATTTACTCTTTCGAATAGTAGAAAAACTAGGGGGCACTCCATGAAGTTAGCATGTGGCACATTTAAAACTAATCGGAGAAAGTTCTTTTTTACTCAACGCACAATTAAACTCTGGAATTTGTTGCCAGAGGATATGGTTAGTGCAGTTAGTATAGCTGTGTTTAAAAAAGGATTGGATAAGTTCTTGGAGGAGAAGTCCATTACCTGCTATTAAGTTCACTTAAAGAATAGCCACTGCCATTAGCAATGGTAACATGGAATAGACTTAGTTTTTGGGTACTTGCCAGGTTCTTATGGCCTGGATTGGCCACTGTTGGAAACAGGATGCTGGCTTGATGGACCCTTGGTCTGACCCAGTATGGCATTTTCTTATGTTCTTATGTTCTTAATATGATCAAATTTGAACTAATGACTGGAAGGGGGACAATATGTAAATCTATAGCTCTAACACTAAAATTTCAAAAGGGAAATTTTGATAAAATGAGGAAACTAGAAAAACACTGAAAGATGCAGCTGCAAAGGTTAAAAGTGTACAACAGGCATAGACATTGTTTAAAAATATCATCTTAGAAACAGAATCTAGATGTTTTTCAAGCACCTCCTTTCCGGCTGTCCTCGCAGCCAACTCAACCTCAGCCTGTGCTCCCGCTATCGGCGTCTCGACCCATCGGGGTCCAGAGCAGGCCACAGCGATCCCATCTGCCCCGACAAGCCATGTCTCCTACCTCCTCTGGGACGGCCCCATGCTGACATCATCGGGAGATGCCACATTTCAAAACAAGGCCTGCGACCTAGGCGTCGTGCATCGTGCGTCGCGCAGCTAAGGAGTGCGACCAAGGAGCCTGCCCCTTGGCGCGCCCCTTAACGTCTCATTGATACCCCGCAGTGACCACCTGAACTTCTCTCTCCCCTCCTACCCCTACCTCTCCTGGCTTCCCCCCTCCCCCTCCCTTTCTACACTAAACTCTAATACTCTCACACCCTTTCCCATCTACAACATGCTCACATCCACCATTCCCACTATCAAACACCACCCCCAACAATACATATCCCACTCACTCACCCATCACAAAAACCTCTCCAGACAATTACTCTCAATCATGCCTACCCCTCTCACTCAATTCATTGGCCTTACAGCACTCACTCTTATGCTCTTCAATGCACAATCTATCACAAAAAATCCACCATACTCCATGACCTGCTCCAAGATGAAAACCCTGATATATGTGCTATTACAGAGACATGGCTTAAGAACACTGATGCAGTAATAATCAACCAGCTTCCTATTCACTCCTATGATATTTTCTGTATCCCCCGACCTAAGATAAAGGGTGGGGTTCTTCTTCTTGCAGCAAAAAAAGAACTAACTCTAACCCTGCACACTGTCTCCTCTGCACATAAATTTGAAATAGGGCTTTTTAAATCCCCACAACTCCAGGTCTGCCTAGCCTATATACCCCCTGGTCTCCTTGAAAAAAAACCCTCCCCCATCTTTGAATTCATTGCAAAAAACATCCACATCAATACCCCCGCCATCATTCTGGGTGATTTCAACATCCATGTTGATGCCATTCCGCTCTCAACCACCTGCGAAACCTTCCTATCCTCCCTCAAAGCAATGGGCCTCAATCAAATCCTAACAAACCCTACACACAAAGCTGGTCACACTCTCGACCTCATATTCATTAACAATTCCATCTCTTCAAACACCCCTACCTACACTCCCATACCCTGTTCTGATCACCATCTTATACAAACAACACTCTCTTTGCAATATACAACCCCACAAAAGCACTCTGCATGTAACATAGTCCACTTTCGTAAACCATGTTCTAAAGATGATCTCACTGCCACATTCAACAATGACCTACACAAACTAGACCTGTCTGACACCAATACCACCATCACATCATGGAACCAATAATATCGACAACCAAATTTGTCCATTACTCTCCAAAAAAATCACACAACCTCTAACCCCACCAAAAAACCCTGGTACACCTCAGAATTAAAGACTATCAAACGTACCCTTAGAAAATTAGAAAAAATCTGGCGTAAAGACCCTTCTGCCACACATCTAGCCAATTACAAATCCACCCTGAATAACTATCATAAACAAACCCTTAAAACAAAAGCAGATTTCCATGCAAAAAAAATCCACGACTTACAATTCAATTCCAATACCCTCTTTAGCTATGTCCATAAAATGACCAAAATTGACCCCCATCCACTCCCGATTTAGATACTAAAAACAAAAGTAATGAACTTGCTCAATTCTTTCACGACAAAATAGCAAAGATCATGACATGATTCACCACTACCCACCTCCCAACCAAAATTATATCACACAACCCAAATGTATCTTTCAATACCTTTGATACCACTGCTACCTCCGAAATTGAATCCCTTCTTAAGAAAATCAAACCTGCCACACATCCTACTGACCATCCCCACTAAACTACTCCTGACCATCCCTGAAGTAATTGCACCCACCATTGCCAAAATTATTAACTCCTCCCTCACACAAGGCGAAGTCCACTCCACCCTAAAACAAGCCATCATCAAACCCATACCAAAAAAAACCCAATTCTGACCCCGTCGCCCGTATGACATAGTGAGGGCAAAGGTAGCGCCGGCGCCATTTTGAAGATTGGCAATACAGCCCGCGTGCAGGAGGTCGCTCCCAGACCCCCGCTGGACTTTTGGCAAGTCTTGTGGGGGTCAGGAGGCCCCCCAAGCTGGCCAAAAGTCCCTGGGGGTCCAGCGGGGGTCCGGGGGCGATCTCCTGCATGTGTGACGTCAGGAGCCAGGAACCAAAATGGCGCCAGCGCTACCTTTGCCCTGTCACATGATAAGGGCAAAGGGCCACCGGTGCCATTTCTCTTAATGCAGCCGTGGCCAGAGAGAGGGAGATCGCGCCAGGCCCCCCCCCCACTGGACCCCAGGTAATTTAAAACATTTTGGGGGGGTTTGGGAGGGTGGGGGATTTGTTTTAAAGGTTCGGGTGGGTTTTAGGGTTTTTTTGGTGTGCCGGTTTTCCCGGCATCCCCCGATTTACGATTTTTAACGATTTTTAAAAAAACCAAAACACGACGATCAGATTTCCCTCCCTTCCAGCCAAAATCAATCGTTAAGACGATCGATCATATGAGTCACACCCTTACTAACCATTATACACAAAACACTATATACAGAAAATATGCACAGGCTCAACAATGCACTCTCAGACTCCCTACTCACTGGATTAGACAAACCCATCAGACCACCCAGATCTCACATGCTGCCACTTTACACAAGCCCTCCCATGAAGCCACACTCCTCACCTCTACCAAGGAGTGTACCCTGTCCGTAGCTGGCCCCACCACCTGGAATGATATGCCCCCTGATCTATGCCAGGAATCATGCCCCAAAAAATTTAAGCAAAAACTTAAGACATGGCTCTTCTTACAAGCCTTTCCCTGACTTTTTACCTAATTTGCACAATAATGCAATCGCCAACTATTACAGATGCCTTTCTTCACTCTTATAATTATTTCTTGCCATGATCCCTTTCCTTTCCACTGCTCCTTCTATCTCTTTCAGACATTTTTGCCTTTTTGGACTCCCTCTCAGCTAACTGACCTTTTGTTTTAATTTGTTTAATCTGCTTAAATTCCTTTAATTACTTGTTTATTTAATAGCCTTGATTACCATATCTTTCATACCCTTCAGAGTGCTACAATTAATAGTTATTTAAGTTCCTTAACTACCTTAATTACAAGTCTGTTTTATATTTACCTATATCCGCTATAACTTTCTTATAAAGTGCCTTTGTTATCTCTCTTGTTAAATGTAAACCGATGTGATGTTTTTCACTAAATGAATGTCGGTATACAAAAATCCGCAAATAAATAAAAAAATAAGAAAGGTGGAAGGAAGGCAAAATAATTACTGGCATGGTTAAAAGGAGAGGTAAAGAGGCTATTTTAGTCAAAAAAAATCCTTCAAAAATTGGAAGAAGGATCCATCTGAAGAACATAAGAAAAAGCATAAGCATTGTCAAGTTAAGTGTAAAACATTGATAAGACAGGCTATGAGAGAATTTGAAATGAAGTTGGCCATAGAGGCAAAAATCCATAATAAAAACTTTTAAAAATATATCCAAAACAGGAAACCTTTTGTGTAACAAACGGCCTCGGAAGGCCTTGCATTCTGTTGTGTATGGGTGTTTTAGTGTGCCCTTGGGCCTCAGTCCGACCCCAGATGGATCCAGGACCGAAACGAGGGTTGGCGACATGTCCCAGGATGGCAGACATGGTCTTACCCTCTGCCAGGTCTGCAAGCTCCGAGCGCCAACAACAAGATGATGTTCGTAGGAGAACGGTCTTCCGACCATTCCGAGCCCTTTAGGACCTGCTGCTTGGATCGGCATGGAGCAGCAGAGCGGCCTGAGGATGAGGGCAGATGGAGGCCTTGACACGAAGACATGACACCAAGGTTGATGCTACAGCATCACATACGAGGGTTGAAGCGAAGACATGACACCAAGGCTGATGAAGACATGACACCAAGGCTGTTGAAAACATGACACCAAGGCTGATGCAACGGCATCAGAGACGAGACAAGGAACTTGACAACGTCCAGATGAGATGAGAAGACGGGCAGGTAGACATTGGCACTGTCTCTCAGGGCGCCCTACTCGGCCCATCTTCACGGGCGGACCCAATGGGCTGGTCGCGGACCACCCTGTCCCACTGCGCACCCTACACAGCCCAAGGAGGCTGGTCATGGACCACGCGGAGAGCGGGACAAGCGCAGGGAAGATTCCAGCCGAGGCAGAACTTTGACGACGGAGCCGGATGTCATCCGGAGCTCCACAAAGGCTGGCAGGACAAGACGGCTCAGGAGCACAGGACACCAGTCCACTGCCAGCATCTCCCATGATGGCGACCCGTCACCCGGAGATCCACAGCCGGCAGAACAGAAGGCTCCGGAGCAAGACGAACACCAAGGAGAGCTGGAACACCAGGAAGTGAAACATCAGGAGATGAGACACCAGGACACCTGGACGGGGACTTCAGACAATAAAGACATGGCATGACGAGATGATAAGACGAGACGAGGAGCTCCATGAAGAAGACAGATGACCTGATTAAGTTCTGGCAGGCAGGAGCCTCCAGGACTGAAGGCACTCCAATGCAAAGCAGCAAGGAAATGCAGCAACAGCCCTTTTATAGGGCTAGCACAGGAAATGATCACTAGGTGGGGCCCAGGGCATATCCAGCCGTGGGCCCTTTAAATGCTGAAGAGAGGCATGGCCGCGCACCTAGAGGAAGCAGGAAGCTGGCTGTGCAGGACCGTGGACAGCGGTCCTGCACAGACGTTGACGATGCAGATACAGGGCTGGGCCTGGAGGCAAGCCCTGATAACGGCAGTGGCTTCAGCCGCTGCAGGAGTCCCCGAGGGCAGCTCCAGCCACCAATCGAGCTCGGGGATGCGCTCTCCTGCCGCGAAGATGATGAAGGCATCGGCGGTGGCTTCCAGCCGTGCAGGAAGGCAGAGAAGTCCACGGCTCCGGCCGCGGTGAAGAAGGCAAAGTGGACGGCCTCCGGGGTGCGTGATGAAGCTGAGTCCATGGTTCCAGCCACACAGGAAGGCCTGACCTCGGTGGCGTCCAGCCGCATCGGGCATGGCAGCATGGGGGGAAGGTGAGTGCCTGCTTGCGGGGATTAGCTCCGCGGGCAGTGTTCATAACAAAACCTGCGAGGGAGTTGGTTGGACTGTTAGATGACCGAGGAGTTAAAGAAGCTCTTAGGGAATGTAAAGCCGTTGCAGAAAGAGTAAATTAATTCTTTGCTTCTGTGTTTACTAATGAGGATGTTGGTGAGATACAGTTTCCGGAGACATTTTTCAAAGGTAATTAGCCAGATGACTGAGCCAAATCATGGTGAACCTGGAAGATGTAGTAGCCCAGATTGACAAACTAAAGAGTAGCAAATCACCTGAACTAGATAGTATACACCCCAGGCTTCTGAAAGAACTAAAAAATGAAGTTTAAGATCTATTAGTAAAAATGTATAACCTACCCTTAAAATCGTCCATTGTACCTGAAAACTGGAGGGTGGCCAATGTAACCTCGATATTTAAAAAGGGCTCAAGGGGTGATCCGAGAAACTATAGACCAGTGAGCCCGACGTCAGTACCAGAAAAAATAGTGGAAACTATTCTAAAGATCAAAATCAGAGTGTTGTGCCGGTCGGTTGCAGATGGATGCGCCCTCTGTTGCTCACCTCTCTTCTGCCTGCTCCAGCGATTCTCAAGAGTCTCTCAGCCTTAGCCTGCAAACGCCGCTTACCCCGGCGTCCCCGGGACAGCATGGGTGATCCTGGACGCCATCTTGGAATCGGAGTTACCTAGCGTGTGCCAGCCCCTTCTTATTGCCATCATGGTGGGAAGCTCAGGGGAATTCCTTTCTATGACATCACCTGCCAAGATGTATTTAAACCTGCAACTTACAAGCTACCAACAAGTTAGCAAGTACTTCCATCTTGCCTGATTCCACTCCTTTGGAGAGCATCTATTCACCACTGTACTCACGGACTTAAGGTACCTGCTCTTCGGGGGCCTATTGTCCTTTGGCTATCTGCTCCTCAGAGGGCCATCCTGCCTGCAGGAATCCACTACTACAGTCTGTGAGAACCTTCATCTCTTCCTGAGTGCTCTGGTCTACTCTGCTTCTCTGCTATGGGTGCTTCATCTCTATCTGATTCACGGTGTATCCCGTGCTGCAGGTCACTTCCGGATCACATCCACGAAGCATCTCTACTCCAGAGGAGCTGCCCTGGCGTATCCCGCTCTGCGGACCACTACCCGGAGGACCAGCTTCACACCACTTCACACCAGACTGAGTCTATGCCCACCATGTGGGATACCTACATTCCTGCTTAATAAAGTATATATTACTGTTGTCAGTCTGTTGTGGCTAGAACCTGTCGTAGTGACCAACTCTCCTACGACCCAGGGATCCACAACCACACCTAGATTGCTAACTCCATGGGCCCGGCTCAGGTCTGAGCCCTAAAGGCCATCCCAATCCTGGCCCAACACATTGCTGAACAGCAACGGACTTTAGAGACTCTGGCAACTGCTTTCAATCAGTTGAACTCTCGACTGAACACTGCTACACAGGACAAAGATACTTCACCACAAGGGAGTTCTTCATAAGTTGCAGTACCTTTACCAGCCCCTACTCGCTTCTCAGGAGATTCCCTGTCATGTTGGTGCTTTCTCAACCAGTGTTGTATGCACTTTGAACTTCAGTCAGTTTACTTCCCTGCGGTACTAGCCAAGACCACTTACATCCTGTCTTTGCTTGACGGGAAAGCCCTGGCCTGGGCTTCGCCTCTTTGGGATCCTCAGTGACTTGCCGGGGTTTCTGACTTTATTCAAGTCTGTTTTCGACGACCCAGCCTGAAAGACTATCACAGGATCGGCCCTGTTGCATCTTCAACAAGGAACCAAACTATTCTCGGTCTATGTCATTGACTTTAAAACATTATCCTCAGAGCTTCACTGGGACCAGGGGTGTATACGGACAATTTTCCTTGAAGGCCTCAACTCCTGCACAAAGGATGAACTAGCAGCACGAGAGCTACCTGAGACGCTGGATTCCCTCACTGACCTGGCGGGCAGAATTGATCGCCACATGCAGGAGCGTTCATCTGAGGTAAAAAGCCTCAAGAAACCTTCATCAGGAGGTGTACGTCCTCGACCTACCCCAGCTATACAGAATCCTTCTTCCATCTCTGAGGAAGACAAGCCCATGCAACTAGGCCACAGCCATTTAACCAGCAAAGAAAGACACTACCGCAAGAAGATGGGTCTCTGCATGTACTGCGGACAACCTAGCCATGCAGTTCAATCTTGCCCTATCTGTACGGGAAACATGCAGACCTAGGATCTGCTGGAGGACTCTTCCTAGGTCTTACCACATTTTCTACTCCACTGACACTCCCAGTCTCATTCATTTCCGGGACTCTCAAATATCAAACATTTGCACTAGTTGACTCAGAGCAAGGGGCAATTTTATACTCAGAAGACTGGTTGAGCATCTTCGGATTCCGAGATCCACGCCACTACTTTTTTCTTCAATCCATGGTAAGCCACTACCTGGAGAGGTTTCCTGCTCTACACAACCTGTATGCCAGCATACAGGATCTCTTCATACTGAAACTATCTCCTTTTTTGTCCTCGACAAAGCTATCCATCCCATTGTACTTGGCCTACCCTGGTTTCAAGAACACACATGCCAGTTTGACTGGGCCATGTTGGAATTATCACGATGGGGTGCAGCTTGCCAAAACACATATATCCTTTACCTCTGATTTCAGAGCTATTTGACCGACTTCAAGGGGCCAAGATTTTTACAAAGTTAGACTTAAAAGGGGCTTACAATTTACTTCGCATTCGTCAAGGAGATGAGTAGAAGATGGCATTTAACACTCGTGATGGCCACTTCGAGTATTTAGTAATGCCATTTGGCCTATGTAATGCCCCTGCTGTCTTCCAGAATATGATAAATGAGATCCTGCGAAACATACTTTATCAATGTGTGGTTGTTTATTTGGACAATATACTCATTTTCTCTCGAGATCCATAGTCACGAGTAGATGTCACCAGAGTTCTACAGAGGCTTCGAGAGAACCGTCTTTATGCCAAGCTTGAGAAATGCGCCTTCCATCAGACGTCTGTTCCTTTCCTGGGCTACATTGTATCCAACAAAGGATTTCAGATGGACTCCCAGAAGACTAGAAGCATATAAGACTGGCCACAACCCAAGGGCTCAAAGCTTTCCGCCAGTTCCTCGGCTTCACAAATTATTACCGCTCATTCATCTACCACTACTCTACCCTGACGGCACCACTGACTGCCATGATTAGAAAAGGAGCCAATCCCTCAAAATGGTCTCCCGAGGCCACTTAAAGAGGCCTTTCTAAAGAAATCCTGCCTTCATCATCTGGACCCGCAATGACCATTCATTGTGAAAGTCGATGCCTCTGATGTCGGGGTAGGAGCAGTGCTTAGCCAGCACAGCGACTGTCATACTCTACATCCTTGTTTTTTTTTTTCTCAAGGTGATTTCACCTGCTGAGAGGAACTATGGCATTAGAGATAAAGAGCTGCTGGCTATCAAGCTCGCCTTCAAAGAGTGGTGCCCTTGGCTAGAGGGAGTACAGCACCAGATAACTGTATTTACAGATCACAAAAATTTAGAATATCTGCATCATGCGCAACGACTCAACCATCGTCAAGCCAGATGGTCAATCTTTTTCAATCGGTTTGACTTCCTACTCAAATACCATCCTGCTGACAAAAACACAAGGGCAGACGCCCTCTCACATTCATTCATGCCAGAGGATGTTCCAGATGCACCTCACCACATCATCAATCCAGACAAGATAGTGCTGGTGGCTACTCACGCCAGTGGCGTAGCCAGAATTGATTTTTTGGGTGGGCACAAGATTAACATGGGTGGGCTGTAGGCATGCAGGTCTACTAGTTGTTTTTTTACTGATAAATAATGCCATATACTGCACCCTAGAATGGCTTTCTAAGTAATTTGCAACAGCCATTATGCATCATGTATGAAACTTTAAAATAATTTACTTCAATTATTTCTAGCACTTACCAGCATTAAAAATTCCTTATTAATCAAAATTTATTTTATATTTATTACAGTTTATAAATGCACAAGTATAGAAAACAATCAGATCCAATCATGTAATAAAACAAAAATTTATGTATTATTTCATGAATCATCTTTGCAGAAAACCAGAAATCTTCATAAATACAATACAATGCAATTAATCATCAGAACAGGTGGAGCACAGAGCTAGGGCAATTCACATTACAACTAACATGAAAAAAAATTCTGGTGTCACCTCAGCAAAAAATAACCCTCCACTGCTATTTTGTGAAGTAACACAAACTCTTGCAAAGAAAGAGGCATCTAGAACCTTGTCATACAGTCACAGCACTGACTCTCAGGATTCAAAAAGCAGCAACCTTAGGAAAAAGCAGCAATGCAAATACTACACCAGGCCCTAGAACATTAATACATCACCTAAGGGAATAACAGAACAAGCTGGACTTCTACTACAGAGAAACTAACACTAGCAGAAATACTGCATTTCTGTCACACACAGGCAAAACTGAGACCAACCCTTACCTAATATAGAAATAAGAGACTATAAATTAGAAACAGAAACATGCAGATAAAACCAAAATAGAAAGCCTGAGAAACTAAAATTTCTGAACAATGGAATACGTAAGAAAGAGCAAAATACATTTCCAAAGATGACATATTTAAATTGCTCGTAATAATAAGGCTAAAGTACAACAGATTAACAACAAAACAAATCACAGTGGATTACGTTTTTTTGTATCATTAAGTAGACCTCATACATAGGCGTAGATTTGAATGCTATTCAGCATAACGTTTTACACCAGTAGTATAATCATGGGTCAGATATGAATTTTATATGCTTAGTGAGTCCAAAGTGAAAAGAATTCAAAGTTGATGTAGCATGACATTTCTCATTGTATTCATTGTTGCAGAATTTCTTAATGCATCATAGTAATGACAACATTCAGTTTCTTAAGATAATGTAGGATTGTGAGGAAACACAATACTTCCATGTTGGTGAAAATGCCACAAAAATCATCTCACATACATTTGGCTCCTTGATGAATGCAGACGCCGAAACACAATCCGTGTCGGGCTAGTACACCTCAAGCCTTGTAACATCTTTAACTCTCAGGCGTTTCTTCACATGCAAAAAAAGCTAAGTAGCTACATTATCTTAAGAAATTGAATGTTGTCAATACTATGATGAGTTAAGAAATTCTGCAACAATGAATACAATGGGAAATGTCATGCTACATCAACTTTGAATTCGTTTCACTTTGGACTCACTAAGCATATAAAATTCTTTTCTGACCCATGATTATACTACTGGTGTAAAACGTTATGCAGAATAGCATTCACATCTACGCCTAAGTATAAGGTCTACTTAATGATACAAACATAATTCACGGTGATTTGTGGTACTTTAGCCTTCTTATTATTACGATTTTATACATGGTTACTACCTGTCCATAAATTTTGAGAGAAAACACAAAAAATAGATGCCTGGATCTTTTTCAATGTTTATTAAGACAGAGACATGTTCACAATTTGCCCGACTCAGGCCGAGTTTCGCGGCTCAAAAGCCGCTGCCTCAGGGACTACAAACAAACCAAACACAAATCAACATCAATATCTAATTTTTACAAACAACAAATTAAAACTCAATAAACAACAACAAAACCATCTTTAAATGAATGCATTCATTTAAAGATGGTTTTTATTTTGTTTTATAAATTTTATATGAATTTACAGTATTTTGTACATCAGAAACAGGCTGTCATCTTTAAAGAATAATATTGGCTTTTTAAGAATTTTATCATTAGATTGCGTTTCTATTTTTTAATTTTGGGTTTGACACATTTTTCATATTTTTAATTTTTAGGACTTGTTTACTAATTGTCTTTTGGAATCAAATTTGCATTTTTTAATATGATATTAATAGAACGGAATGGTTTAGTTTTTAAATCGGGTGTTGGTTTGTTAGACAGCCGACAATTTGATAATGTAGAGTAAACACACCCATGAGGTTGATTGACATTTGAGAACACGCCCACTTAATTGATTAAAAGCACATAAGTCTCTTTAGCTAATTATTATCAAATCAATGTGGATAAGTGCAAGGTGATGCATATAGGGAAAAATAACCCATGCTATAATTACACGATGTTGGGTTCCATATTAGATGCTACAACCCAAGAAAGAGATCTAGGTGTCATAATGGATAACACATTGAAATCGTCGGTTCAGTGTGCTGCGGCAGTCAAAAAAGCAAACAGAATGTTGGTAATTATTAGAAAAGGAATGATGAATAAAACGGAAAATGTCATAATGCCTCTGTATCGCTCCATGGTGAGACCGCACCTTGAATACTGTGTACAATTCTGGTCGCCGCATCTCAAAAAAGATATAATTGCAATGGAGAAGGTACAGAGAAGGGCTACCAAAATGATAAGGGGAATGGAACAACTCCCCTATGAGGAAAGACTAAAGAGGTTAGGACTTTTCAGCTTGGAGAAGAGACGACTGAGGGGGGATATGATAGAGGTGTTTAAAATCATGAGAGGTCTAGAACGGGTAGATGTGAATCGGTTATTTACTCTTTCGGATAGTAGAAGGACTAGGGGACACTCCATGAAGTTAGCATGGGGCACATTTAAAACTAATCGGAGAAAGTTCTTTTTTACTCAACGCACAATTAAACTCTGGAATTTGTTGCCAGAGAATGTGGTTCGTGCAGTTAGTATAGCTGTGTTTAAAAAAGGATTGGATAAGTTCTTGGAGGAGAAGTCCATTACCTGCTATTAAGTTCACTTAGAGAATAGCCACTGCCATTAGCAATGGTTACTAGGGATGTGAATCGTTTTTCAACGATTAAAATTATCGTCCGATAATGTTTATATCGTCTTAAATCGTTATAGAACACGATACAATAGAAATTCTAATGATTTATCGTTAAAAATCGTTAAATCGTGTTAGTGCGCACTAACTCGAGTTAGTGCGCACTAACTCCCCGTTAGTGCGCACTAACTCGATTTAGTGCGCACTAACTGAAAATGATACAAATAAACACTTTCCAGGTCACTGAAGGTCAGTTAGGAATGAATATGTGTTCCTATTGGCTGGCTGCCCTCTTATCTATTGATGTTACCAAGGTTACCACTGAGGTGATGGTTGGGGGGATGGGAAATGGAACTGGAAACTAACGAACACCAACAGAAAATGAAACAAAGTGTTCACACTTCCCAGGTCAGTAAAGGTCACTTAGGAATGAATATGTATGTATGTATTCCTATTGGCTGGCTGTGCTCTTATCTATTGATGTTACCAATATGGTTGGGGGGATGTGAAATGGAAACAGTTGGAAGCTTGACAAAAAAGTAATGTAATGATCAGCACTCACGTGACTAGAACTTGTTTGTTTATTTTGTTAGCAGGCACCTGAAATGCTAGTGCATGTTGAATTTGCCAATCACTGTGCATTTTAGAAAGGTGGTCCTGGCTGGAACTGTACACAGTTCAAATATATGTAATTGATTGTTGGTAAGTGTATTTTTTAAGTAGCCACACTGGCACCAGTATGTTTACTTTTCCTCCTACTTAACTCACTAGCTCAGCTTTGTAAGAAGGGCTTCTCTGCTTGTGTGTTGTTTTGTTTGGTGTGAGGAGAGCAGAAACATCAGATCTTTATTCAATCTACTACAGTCATCTCTTACAGTGCCCTATCCCTATTAATACCAGGAGTGTTGTGATCTTCCTGCACACAGTGCCCTAACCCTGATACCAGTCTGAGACAGCTCCCTCCCTGCATTACTAGTGAGAGGCTGGCTTCACAGGCAGGGGGGAGCTGCCTGACCCTCACTCCTGACTTCCCCCATGTCCCAGCTAGTGAATGGTGTGTGGGTGAGGGGGGGGGGGGGAGGATGGTGAAGTCTGAGACAGCTCCCTCCCTGCATTACTAGTGAGAGGCTGGCTTCACAGACAGGGGGGAGCTGCCTGACCCTCACACCTGACTTCCCCCATGTCCCAGCTAGTGAATGGTGTGTGGGTGAGGGGGGGGGGGGAGGATGGTGAAGTCTGAGACAGCTCCCTCCCTGCATTACTAGTGAGAGGCTGGCTTCACAGACAGGGGGGAGCTGCCTGACCCTCACTCCTGACTTCCCCCATGTCCCAGCTAGTGAATGGTGTGTGGGTGAGGGGGGGGGGAGGATGGTGAAGTCTGAGACAGCTCCCTCCCTGCATTACTAGTGAGAGGCTGGCTTCACAGACAGGGGGGAGCTGCCTGACCCTCACTCCTGACTTCCCCCATGTCCCAGCTAGTGAATGGTGTGTGGGTGAGGGGGGGGGGTGGATGGTGAAGTCTGAGACAACTCCCTCCCTGCATTACTAGTGAGAGGCTGGCTTCACAGACAGGGGGGAGCTGCCTGACCCTCACTCCTGACTTCCCCCATGTCCCAGCTAGTGAATGGTGTGTGGGTGAGGGGGGGGGGGAGGATGGTGAATTCTGAGACAGCTCCCTCCCTGCATTACTAGTGAGAGGCTGGCTTCACAGACAGGGGGGAGCTGCCTGACCCTCACTCCTGACTTCCCCCATGTCCCAGCTAGTGAATGGTGTGTGGGTGAGGGGGGGGGAGGATGGTGAAGTCTGAGACAGCTCCCTCCCTGCATTACTAGTGAGAGGCTGGCTTCACAGACAGGGGGGAGCTGCCTGACCCTCACTCCTGACTTCCCCCATGTCCCAGCTAGTGAATGGTGTGTGGGTGAGGGGGGGGGGAGGATGGTGAAGTCTGAGACAGCTCCCTCCCTGCATTACTAGTGAGAGGCTGGCTTCACAGACAGGGGGGAGCTGCCTGACCCTCACTCCTGACTTCCCCCATGTCCCAGCTAGTGAATGGTGTGTGGGTGAGGGGGGGGGAGGATGGTGAAGTCTGAGACAGCTCCCTCCCTGCATTACTAGTGAGAGGCTGGCTTCGCAGACAGGGGGGAGCTGCCTGACCCTCACTCCTGACTTCCCCCATGTCCCAGCTAGTGAATGGTGTGTGGGTGAGGGGGGGGGGAGGATGGTGAAGTCTGAGACAGCTCCCTCCCTGCATTACTAGTGAGAGGCTGGCTTCACAGACAGGGGGGAGCTGCCTGACCCTCACTCCTGACTTCCCCCATGTCCCAGCTAGTGAATGGTGTGTGGGTGAGGGGGGGGGGGGGAGGATGGTGAAGTCTGAGACAGCTCCCTCCCTGCATTACTAGTGAGAGGCTGGCTTCACAGACAGGGGGGAGCTGCCTGACCCTCACTCCTGACTTCCCCCATGTCCCAGCTAGTGAATCGTGTGTGGGTGAGGGGGGGGGGTGGATGGTGAAGTCTGAGACAGCTCCCTCCCTGCATTACTAGTGAGAGGCTGGCTTCACAGACAGGGGGGAGCTGCCTGACCCTCACTCCTGACTTCCCCCATGTCCCAGCTAGTGAATGGTGTGTGGGTGAGGGGGGGGGGGGAGGATGGTGAAGTCTGAGACAGCTCCCTCCCTGCATTACTAGTGAGAGGCTGGCTTCACAGACAGGGGGGAGCTGCCTGACCCTCACTCCTGACTTCCCCCATGTCCCAGCTAGTGAATGGTGTGTGGGTAAGGGGGGGGGGGGGAGGATGGTGAAGTCTGAGACAGCTCCCTCCCTGCATTACTAGTGAGAGGCTGGCTTCACAGACAGGGGGGAGCTGCCTGACCCTCACTCCTCCGGGGTATTGTGATCTTCCTGCACACAGTGCCCTATCCCTGATACCAGGGGTGTTGTAATCTTCCTGCATGCAGTGCCCTATCCCTATTAATACCAGTTGTGTTGTGATCTTCCTGCATGCAGTGCCCTATCCCTATTAATACCAGGAGTGTTGTGATCTTCCTGCATGCAGTGCCCTATCCCTGATACCGGGATGTGTGCAAGAAGATCACAACACCCCCGGTATCAGGAATAGGGCACTGTGTGCAGGAAGATCACAACACCCCCAGTATCAGGAATAGGGCACTGTGTGCAGGAAGATCACAACACCCCTGGTATTAGGGATAGGGCACTGTGTGCAGGAAGATCACAACACTCCTGGTATTAATAGGGATAGGGCACTGTGTGCAGGAAGATCACAATACCCCTGGTATCAGGGTTAGGGCACAAGTTCTAGTCACATTGACTGATCACATTACTTGTTTTGTCAAGCTACCAACTGTTTCCATTTCCCATCCCCCATATACTGTCAGTAGGAAACTTGGTAACATGAATAAATAAGAGGGCAGCCAATAGGAATACATATTCATTCCTAAACTGACCTTAACTGACCTGAAAAGTGTCAAATTGTATCATTTTCAGTTAGTGCGCACTAACTCCCAGTTAGTGCGCACTAACTCCCGTTAGTGCGCACTAACTCGAGTTAGTGCGCACTAATCGGAAAAAAACGATTTTTAACGATTTTTTAACTAAAAAATCGTGCCTAAGACGATTTTCTTGCCCTGCCACACGATTTCTATCGTTAAGACGATATGGAAAACGATTCACATCCCTAATGGTTACATGGAATAGACTTAGTTTTTGGGTACTTGCCAGGTTCTTATGGCCTGGATTGGCCACTGTTGGAAACAGGATGCTGGGCTTGATTTACCCTTGGTCTGACCCAGTATGGCATTTTCTTATGTTCTTATGTTCTAACGAAGAACTGATGCAAGTCAACCCTGGGTGGTTGTCTCCCGAAGAGCGTCTTTGGCGTAAGAAGCAGGGCCTCTGCCTTTACTACGGTGCCTCCAGACACCTGAGGCAGTCCCGTCCGGTATGTCCAGAAAACTTCAAGGCCTAAGCCCGGCGAGGGTCCCGAGCTTGAGCGCTACTGTCACCAGCCCTCAACTTCTACTACCAGTTACCCTGTCTATGGAGTGCCTCGCCGTGGGAACTCTCCGCGAAGAAGAAATATCCTTATATGTTTTGAAACATTCCACACATCCAGTCATACTGGGCTTCCCTTGACTCCAAACTCATGGACCCCAATTCGACTGGCAGTCCCTCCAGCTGGTTCAGTGGGGCCCGCAGTGTCAGGAACACTGCTTGAAACAAGTATCACCAGAAGTAACCATCCTGAAGACTACCACCCTCGCTGTCCTACCGGCTCAGTACTCTGACTTTGAGGATGTCTTTTCGAAACAAAAAGCAGACACACTACCTCCATACCAAAAGTATAATTGTCCTATCTAACTCCTACATAAGAACATGAGAACATAAGAAATTGCCATGCTGGGTCAGACCAAGGGTCCATCAAGCCCAGCATCCTGTTTCCAAGAGAGGCCAAAACCAGGCCACAAGAACCTGGCAATTAACCAAACATTAAGAAGATCCCATGCTACTGATGCAATCAATAGCAGTGGCTATTCCCTAAGTAAAATTGATTAATAGCCATTAATGGACTTCTCTTCCAAGAACTTATCCAAACCTTTTTTGAACCCAGCTACATTAACTGCACTAACAACATCCTCTGGCAACAAATTCCAGAGCTTTATTGTGCGTTGAGTGAAAAAGAATTTTCTCCGATTAGTCTTAAATGTGCTACTTGCTAACTTCATGGAATGTCCCCCTAGTCCTTCTATTATTCAAAAGTGAAAATAACCGAGTCACATCTACTCGTTCAAGACCTCTCATGATCTTAAAGACCTCTATCATATCCCCCCTCAGCCGTCTCTTCTCCAAGCTGAACAACCCTAACCTCTTCAGCCTTTCCTCATAGGGAAGCTGTTCCATCCCCTTTATCATTTTGGTTGCCCTTCTCTGTACCTACCTGGTACTACACCTCCCAAGGGTAGGACTTATCCACTCTCGCTTTTAGAAACCCAGGCGATATCCAAATATATAAAAGAGAATCTCAAGAAGGGGTTTATTAGACCTTCCGACTCGCCGGCAGGAGCAGGCTTCTTCTTTGTTAAAAAGAAGGATGGAAAACATAAGAACATAAGAAATTGCCATGCTGGGTCAGACCAAGGGTCCATCAAGCCCAGCATCCTGTTTCCAACAGAGGCCAAAAACCAGGCCACAAGAACCTGGCAATTAATGGACTTCAAAAAAGGAATACTAAGGAATACTATGCCAAGAAAATTCACCACCTCCAATTCAACCCAAAAGCACTTTTCTCCCTAGTCTCAAATCTTACCAAACCTAATATGTCTACACCCCAAGTCCCCTCCACACAGACCCGATGCAATGATATTGCCCTGTTCTTTAAGAACAAAATATCTAACATCACCGCCAAGTTTACCCCTAACACCAAAAATTCACCCAACACAATTAGTATAACCCCCCCCATCCTACACACACCTAACATCCTCACTTCCTTTGAACCCTCCTCAACACTAGAAATAGAAAACATTTAAAAAAAGATGAGACCCTCCTCCCACCCCTCAGACACTATCCCCACCAAACTACTACTCGCTATTCCTAAAACAATAGCCACTTCACTCTCCAATATCGTGAATTGCTCCCTGGAACACGGCCTGGTACCCAACTCCCTGAAACAAGCTGTTGTCAAACCTATCCTAAAAAAACCCTCCCTTGATCCTTCCAACCTATCCAACCTCCGTCCCATCTCCAATCTCCCTTTCCTCTCCAAAGTCATTGAGAAACTAGTTAATTCCCGCCTCTCTGACCACATAGAACAATCCAATATACTCCCACCCACACAACATGGCTTTCGTAAACACCTCAGTACCGAATCCCTACTCCTTTCCCTCACAGACACCATCATCAAAGGAATGGATGCCGGTAAATCCTATCTCATTGCCATGCTAGATATTTCCGCTGCCTTCGACACTGTAAATCATAACATCCTTATCAACACTCTCACCAGTATAGGAATCTCAGGTACTGCCCTCTCCTGGATAAAGTCCTTCCTCCAAAACCGCACCTACACAGTCCTCATTGATAATTTCACATCCCCCCCTGTTAATCTCGACTGTGGCGTCCCCCAAGGATCCTCCCTCTCTTCCACGCTATTCAACATCTACATGCTCCCCCTCACAAACCTCCTTTCCAACCTTGGTATTACACACTTCATCTATGCAGATGATGTGCAAATACTCATTCCTTTCACAGATACTGTACTCACTGCACTACATAGATGGGACACCATTCTCACCGCCATTAACCAACTTCTCACCGACATGCACTTAGCCCTCAACCCTCAGAAAACTGAACTCCTCATCTCCTCCAAACATGCACCCATACCCTGTCCATCCACGCTTCAGACTCCTAACTTTATCTCCGACACAAGAAACTTGGGTGTTATACTTGACAACCAACTAACCTTCAAACCCTATATAAAATCTATCCTTAGCAGTTGCTATTTCAAACTCCAAACCCTCAAAAAACTCAAACCCCTCCTCTACTTCCATGACTTCCGCACAGTACTCCAATCACTAATTTTTTCAAAAATAGATTACTGTAACGCACTCTTACTTGGACTCCCTGCCACCCACCTCAGACCTCTCCAACTCCTTCAAAACGCTACTGCACGCATCCTCTCTAATGTCAAGAAGAAAGACCACATTACCTCCACCCTCATTAATCTCCACTGGCTGCCCATCCATTCACGCATCCTATACAAGACTCTTACCCTCATCCACAAAAGTATTACTAATGAACACTACAACTGGTTAAGCCCACCCTTCCTCCCTCGTACCTCCACAAGACCTACCCGCTCCTCCCTTCGTGGAACTCTTATCCCCCCATCTATAAAATCCACAAGACTCATCTCCACCACCAATAGGGCCCTTTCCCTCGCAGGCCCTTCCCTGTGGAACTCCATGCCTCTTGACCTTCGCACCGAAACCTCCACACCCACCTTTAAAAAGAAACTCAAAACCTGGCTCTTCCTCCAAGCATACCCCCAATCACCTTCACCACCTATAAACACCTTAACCCAACCCCCATCTAGTACTAACACCCCCACCACAGGACCTACACCCATCCCCTCAAGACAACCTCAAACCCCTCACCTATCATGCACACAATAAATTATCACTTTTTAGCTCCGTACATATCTCCTTACCCCTTTCACTGTTGCCCACGCGCATATTTCAAATATTGCACACAACCCATGTACATACCACTTGTTCATTGTTTCCCTGTACATATTTTCTCCTCATGTTTCCGTCTTCACCCCCCCCTACCCCCTCCTTTGTCTCGACCACTCCTTCCCATCCCTCCCCTATTTATTTAGTTATTGATCTGTTACTATGTTCTAGGTTACACAATGTTCTTTGTAAAGGCTTTGCCTATATATATCCTTGTTTTAAGTTATCTGTAAACCGGCACGATGTGCAAACGGTTGCCGGTATATAAAATTAAATAAATAAAAATAAATATAAATAAATAAATAAATAAAATTACCCAAACACTAAGAAGAACCCATGCTACTGATGCAATTAATAGCAGTGGCTATTCCCTAAGTAAACTTGATTAATAGCCATTAATGGACTTCTCCTCCAAGAACTTATCCAATCCTTTTTTGAACCCAGCTACACTAACTGCACTAACTACCTCCTCTGGCAACAAATTCCAGAGCTTTATTGTGCGTTGAGTGAAAAAGAATTTTCTCCGATTAGTCTTAAATGTGTTACTTGCTAACTTCATGGAATGCCCCCTAGTCCTTCTATTATTCGAAAGTGTAAATAACCGAGTCACATCTACTCGTTCAAGACCTCTCATGATCTTAAAGATCTCTATCATATCCCCCCTCAGCCGTCTCTTCTCCAAGCTGAACAGCCCTAACCTCTTCAGCCTTTCCTCATGGGGAGCTGTTCCATCCCCTTTATCATTTTGGTCACCCTTCTCTGTACCTTCTCCATCGCAACTATATCTTTTTTGAGATGCGGCGACCAGAATTGTACACAGTATTCAAGGTGCGGTCTCACCATGGAGCGATACAGAGGCATTATGACATTTTCCGTTTTATTAACCATTCCCTTCCTAATAATTCCCAACATTCTATTTGCTTTTTTGACTGCTGCAGCACACTGAACCGACGATTTTAAAGTATTATCCACTATGATGCCTAGATCTTTCTCCTGGGTGGTAGCTCCCAATATGGAACCTAACATCGTGTAACTACAGCAAGGGTTATTTTTCCCTATATGCAACACCTTGCATTTGTCCACATTAAATTTCATCTGCCATTTAGATGCCCAATCCTCCAGTCTTGCAAGGTCCTCCTGTAATGAATCACAGTCTGCCTGTCATTTAACTACTCTGAATACTTTTGTATCATCCGCAAATTTGATAACCTCACTCGTCGTATTCCTTTCCAGATCATTTATATATATATATTGAAAAGCACCGGTCCAAGTACAGATCCCTGAGGCACTCCACTGTTTACCCTTTTCCACTGAGAAAATTGACCATTTAATCCTACTCTCTGTTTCCTGTCTTTTAACCAGTTTGTAATCCACGAAAGGATATCGCCTCCTATCCCATGACTTTTTTAGTTTTCGTAGAAGCCTCTCATGAGGGACTTTGTCAAACGCCTTCTGAAAATCCAAATACACTACATCTACCGGTACAAGGACTTTGTCCTTGTATCGATTACCGAGGACTAAATGCCATCTCCCGCAAAGATCGCTATTCATTACCCCAAATCAGCAAATTGTTTGACCATCTGCAAGGGGCCCAGATCTTCACGAAACTCGATCTATGAGGAACATACAACCTTGTATGCATCCAGCCCGAGGACATATGGATGACCGCGTTCAACACCAGGGATTGTCACTACAAGTATATAGTGATGCCTTTCGCCCTTTGCAAAGCCCCTGCGGTGTTCCAACGCCTGATGAATGAAATTCTCAGAGATCTACTTTACTCATTCATAGTGGTGTATTTAGATGACATCTTGATATTCTCAAAAGACCTGAAGTCCCATCGCTACCATGTCAGAACTGTTCTCCAACGCCTCCGAGAGAATCACCTTTACGCGAAACTAGACAAATGCATCTTTGAGCAGGACCATCTACCATTCCTTGGGTACATCATTTCCAATCAAGGATATACAATGGATCCCAAAAAACTTTAAGGAATTTGTGACTGGCCCCAGCCAGTAGGCCTCCGTGCCTTACAAAGATTTCTTGGATTCATGAATTACTATTGAAGCTTTATAGCCAATTATTCCACATTAGCTGCTCCACTCACCGCAATAACCAAGAAAGGAACCAATCTCCAGGTTTGGAGTCCACAAGCTCAAGCAGCATTCCATGCTTTAAAGGAAGCATTCTGCTCTGGTCCCTGTTTACAACACCCTGATCCAAGCCACCCATTTGTCGTCAAGGTCGAAGCGTCCACCATCGGAGCCGGTGTGGTATTAAGCCAGTACTCCTCCCAAGGTACACTGGTACTGTGCTATTTTTATTCTCATAAATTTTCGCCTGTGGAGCAGAACTACACCATTGGTGATCGTGAACTCCTAGCCGTCAAACTAGCACTCCAGGAGTGGTGCCCTTGGCTGGAGGATGCCCAACACAGATATACTATATTCACAGATAGGGGTGTGCATTCATTTTGAACTTAAATGGAAAACGCAACTTTTTTTTTTTTTTAACTGCATTTGTTCAGGTTTGATTATTTGTATCCAAAAAGGCTTTCATTAGAGAAATTATAGAGGCCTCTAAAATAACCAAGGCATCCCAAACCGATTCCAAAGTGATCTCTGCTGGGTTTTTAAGGGGAGGTTTAATCGATGGAGGAATAACGTCACCCATCTTACTCGACCCCCTAAATACTCTCCACTTTCAACCTCTGAGGAGAAATTTGCTTCAAATGTTGAAGATTCCTAAAGAGGCTTTGCTGGTAATAGTAAAGACTTACTATTTGCCATCTGCTGTTGAAGACAGAGAAGATGAGGTTCAAATTCAAGATCAGCCATTGGATATTTCAGCTATCTTGGAATTATCTCAGTCTTTTGAAGTAAAAAAAAGAGGTTCCCTATTGAAGTGTTGTTTCCTTAACCATTAATCTTTGTTTCACAGTCAAAAGATATGAACGTACCCAGATCTCACTACAAATGCGTAATTACGCCATTAGAAATTTTAGCTATGTGTAATGAGGTGGTAACTAGGGGGGGTGGGGCATTTTTTGTTACGTTACCTTTGTAAATGTTTCTTGAAATTTCAAAATGCTAGTTCTATATTTTTTGAACCATCTCAGCTTTGTACCTTTCTAGACTCGCACACTTAATCAGAGTTATGGTATTCGGTGCAAATAGAAAATTTGGCTATATCTCTCAGTTATTCCTTTTATAATGTGCTTAGGTATTTTCCCTGTTCCTTCCCCTATTTTCTTAAGACTAAGAGGTATATAATACACTTTGAGATTGTGAAAGAAATGGTAGCTTAAATGTTCATTGCTTTGTATTACCTCTTTTACTGTACAAGATTTTTCTTGAATGCATGTAAAATCCATGAAAAAAAAAAAAAAGAAAGGGTATATTGGGGGCATTCTGGGGCAGGGACAAGTTAGCCAAATAAATTTATCTAGCTAATGCATATATATACCTGAGAGCAGGTCTAAAGTTATCCAGGAACACTTTAGCCTTAACCAGCTATATTCATAAGATGTCTGGTTAGGTTTAAAGTTAGCCGGATAAATTTAATAGGGGATGTTCAGTGACATTTTTATCCTGTTGAATATCTGGGACAAGTTTTTATTTATTTATTTAAAAATAATTAGTATTCCACATAATCTCACGATATTCAAATGTGGCTATATAAACCAGATAACTTGTCTGCTCATCAGCTTACTGAATATTGACATCTTATAAATCAAAGTATTCCAGGCCAAACATGGATAAAGAATTCATCACAGTAATAAAAGGAAATGATTTTGCTACTTAAATGTTCTCTGAGCTGATTTGGATCAAAATAAATATAGTGGGCCAGATTTTAAATCTTATGTGTGGCGTAAATTTGTTTGCGCAACCCGGCGCGAACAAATCTATGCCCGATTTTATAACATCTGCGTGCTGCTGCACGCAGATGTTATAAAATCCAGGGTAGGCGCACACAAGGGGGTGCACATATGTGCAACTTTCACGCACCAAGCCCGAGGGGAGCCCCAATGGCTTTCCCCGTTCCCTCCAAGGCCACTCTGAAATCGGAGCAGCCTTGGAGGGAACTTTTTTCCGGCCCACCCCACCTTCCCCTCCCTTTCCCTATCTAACCCACCCCCCCATCCCTATCTAAATCCCCCCCTACCTTTGCTGCAAACTTGCGCGCGCCGGCCAGCTGCTGGCGTGCCATGCCCCAGCATAGGCCACTGTGCCGGAGCTCTCGACCCCGCCCCCGAACTGCTGCCACGCCCCCGAACCTCCCCGTTTTGCGAGCCCCGGGACATACGCGCATCCCGGGGCTTGTGCGCGCCGCCGAGCCTATGCAAAATAGGCTCGGTGCGCGTAGGAGCAGATTTTCTCAGGTTACGCACGTAGCCTTTGAAAATCTGCCCCATTATGTGGTGAAACGGGTTTTGCATACTCTGTGGTTTATTGTTCTGTCCTGTAACATTTTACCCAGAGCTCATTTCCTCTGTGCTAGTCTGCAGGTGGTGTTTGGACCCCTGCACTGAAGTTTAGAAGCTTGGATGCTGCCTTGACTCAGAATGAGACTTGGAAAGCATACACATCCCAGCACCCCTGAGGAAATGTAAGACTGATGCATTCTGCAGGGCCATTGGCCAGATTAAGAATACTATCACTAATCAGAAGGCCATTGGTCAAGGAGCGATTGTTAATACTTTGTGCACTGATTGGCTCTTCAGACAGAGACCTAGCCCTGAAGGTGCAGGAATTCTGAAGTCTCTGTACTGCACAGCAGTGGCGTAGCCAGAATTGGTTTTTTGGGTGGGCACAAGGTTAACATGGGTGGGCTATAGGCATGCAGGTGTGAGACCTACTAATTGTATTCTTATTGATAAATAATGCCATATACTGCAGCCTGTAATTGCTTTCTAAGTAGTTTGCAACAGCCATTATGCATCATGCAAGAAACTTTAAAATATTTTACCTCAATTATTTCCAGCACTTACCAGCATTAAAAATTCCTTATTAATCTGTATTAATTAATTTTATATTTTTTGCAGTTTATAAATGCACAAGTATATCATGTAAAGAGCAAAGAAAACAAACAGATCCAATCAATCATGTAATAAAACAAAAATGAATGTATTGTTTCATGAATCCTCTTTGCAGAAAGCCAGAAATCATAACTGCAATAAAACAGCATTTAACATCAGAACAGGTGCAGAGCAGAGCTAGGACAGTTCACATGGAACAGCTCCCCTGTGAGGAAAGACTAAAGAGGTTAGGACTGTTCAGCTTGGAGAAGAGATGGCTGAGGGGGGGGGGGGGGGGATATGATAGAGATGTTTAAAATCACGAGAGGTCTAAAACGGGTAAAAGTGAATCGGTTATTTACTCTTTCGGATAATAGAAAGACTAGGGGGCACTCCGTGAAGTTAGCATGTGGCACATTTAAAACTAATTGGAGAAAGTTCTTTTTCACTCAATGCACAATTAAACTCTGGAATTTGTTGCCAGAGGATGTGGTTAGTGCAGTTAGTGTAGCTGGGCTTAAAAAAGAATTGGATAAGTTCTTGGAGAAGAAGTTCATTACCTGCTATTAATTAAGCTGACTTAGAAAATAGCCACTACTATTACTAGCATCAGTAACATGGGATAGACTTAGTTTTTGGGAACTTTTCAGGTTCTTATGGCCTGGATTGGCCTCTGTTGGAAACAGGATGCTGGGCTTGATGGACCCTTGGTCTGACCCAGTAGGGCATGTTCTTATGTTAACATGTAAAAAAGAATATTCAAATTCTGGTGTCACCTCAGCAAAATAATCCCTCCACTGCTATTCTGTGAAGTAATACAAACTCCTGCAAAGAGACATCTAGAACCTTGACATACCATACAGTCACAGCACTGACTCTCAGGATTCAAATAACAGCAACCTTATGAAAAAGTAGCAATGCAAATACTAAACCAGACCCTAGAACATTAATATATCATCTATCAGAGTTACAGAACAAGCTGACTACTACAGAGAAACTACACGCTAGCAGAAATACTGCACTTCAGTCACACACACAGGCAAAACAGATACCAACCCTTACCTAATATAGAAATAAGAGACTACAAATTAGAAACAGAACCACACAGACAAAACCAAAATAGAAAGCCCGAGAAACTAGACTCTGAACAGTGGAATACTGAAGAAAGAGCCAAATTAAAAAATATAAGAAATGCACATTCCCAAAGATGGCATAGTCCAATTGCTAAAATCCCAAAATAATTTATTTTTACTTTTGTTGTCTGATGTTTGTACTTTTCTAATCAGTTGGTCCTGGTCTCTTTTTCACATTTTTACCTTGTCACTCATTTCCTAATCCTTTTCAGTGTCTCTCTTCCCCTACTGTCTTCTTCCTTTCCTCCCTCAAACACACACACACACACACACACACGCGCGCGCTTTCTCTCAAAGACTCCCTAACACACAAGCTCTCACTCTCTCACCCCCCCCCCCCCCCGCCCAGGCTCTCATTCTTATGCACCCAGAGACGCACACCCAGGCTCCCATTCTCACCCACACACACACAGGGCTTTTTCATTAGGCACAGCCAAAGTCCTACTTCTGCCACCGTGGGGATGGAATCCTACGGTGACCTGTCTGGCCCCTTCCTGTCCACGTTGACTCTTTAATGCAGTGGTTCTCAACCTTTTTCCCCATCGTGACACACCTGACAGACCATGCTCACATGTGTGACACACTGCTCATTACAATTCAAGGCGGAAATAAAAAATAAAGGTCCAGTATTATTCTTATTGTTAAGAATGACACAAGGAAAGATAAACATCCCACAGCAAAACAGCACCAATTTCCAGCACTTAAACAGTAACCACCTTACCTAAGAAAAGGCAACACTGAAAATATTACACCAGGCCTTAAGACACCAATACATCTCCTATTAGGAAAACGGACAGAGTCAGGCTGCTATAGAGCCCTACACAGAAACTACACGCCAGCAGAAAACCTCACCCGAATCACATGTGCTGACCCTCACCTAACAAAGAAGAAAGAGACCAAAACGCATAACTAGAAGCATGCAGACAAAAACTGAATTGGAAACTGCAACAAGCCAGAGTCTCTGCATGCAGTGCAATAAAGGAAAAAAGAAACATCACCCATCCTTATAAAACAAATCAAGGAATATAAAATCAGTAGCAGTAAAACCATATTAACAAAAAGAACAGGTTATTTCAAAACAGCTGATGAATGGAATACCCAATAATTAAAATATCATATAAAAAATGTCTAGATACCAATAAAATATTTCAAAATAGCAGACACAAAGACCCAGTAATGAAAAATAATAAGGATACAAAAATTGTTTGCTCTGTATACTTGAGAAGGTTTGATATCCAGGTGCCCTGAAAATGTTTTGAATTAGCAGGAGGAGGGATGGTTTGCTTGCAACTTTCTCCTCTCTCTCTCACACTGCTCTCATTCGCTCACATATACACATGCTTTTTCTCTCTCACTTATATAGGCTCTTAATTACACATTTACACACATGCTGTCTATCTTTTCACGCTTACACACACAGGCTTTCACTCACACACATACATGCTGCCTTTTTCTCTCACACACAGACTCTCATTCACATGCTTACACACATGCTCTCTCTCTGTCTCTCATTTACACCCAGGCTCCCTCACCTAAACCAGCTTTCAATCACACACAGACACACATGCTCTCTCTTTCTCTCACACATAGACTCTCATTCACATGCTTACAAACATGCTCTCTCTCTTTTTCTCATTTACACACAGGCTCTCAATCACATACTCACATGCTCTCTCACTTAAACCAGCTTTCAACTACACACAGACACACATGCTCTCTCTTTCTCTCATTTACACACAGGCTGTCAAGCACATACTCACATGCTCTCTCACTTAAACCAGCTCTCAATCACACAAAGACACACATGCTCTCTCTTTCTCTCATTTACACACATGCTCTCAAGCACATACTCACATGCTCTCTCACCTAAACCAACTCTCAATCATTCACATACATGCTATTTCACACACACACACAGGATCTCAACACACATGCTTACTCATTCACTCACTCCCCCCCCCCCCCCCGCCCGAATTAGCGGCAGCAACAGCTTCCACCGCGTCCATCCCTAAAGGCAGCAGCAACCTACTTCACTTTCAGCCCTTGCGGAGGAGGCGTCCCTTCGGCGGCGGGGGTTGACGATCTTTTTCATTTTCCTCCGAGCCGCACTGCACATTCTTCAGGCAGCGCCTCTCTTCTTTTCTTCAGGCCGACGCTGACCACACTCGCATGGTCTCTCCTTCCCGCGCATGCACTCGCTGCTCACCACTTCCGCTTCCGCTTCCGGGGGGGGGGGGGCGGGAAGAAGAGACCATGCCGGTGCTGCTCAGCTGACTCCAGCAGTCCTGCCGCGTTCTGCCCGGGCTGACAGCATTTTAAGCCCGGGCGGAGGAGGACCGGGGAGCAGCTGGGTCAGCGGGGATTGGATCTTAGGATGGCATTGCTCCGAAAGGCCTCTTCTGGTTGGGTGGGCCTGGGTCCAAATTGGGTGGGCAACTGCCCACCCAGGCCCACCCGTGGCTACGCCACTGCTGCACAGAAGAAGCAGATTTATGTGCTAAGGTTCTGTTCAGCTCGTGTGGACAGCCTTTTTCCTGATATCCCCAGGCACTAGATATAGTATGGAGTAGAAAGTGTTATTAACTTTTACTGTTTAATCCTTGTTGTTTTACCTGTTCCTGTTTGCACAATAAATCTTTTTTTTTTTCGTTAGCTCTGCCTGTCTTGACTGATTAATGATCCTGGTATTGTGTGTATTTGGTCTGTGAGTATATTTCTAGGAACTGTGTGACTCTTGGTTGTGTAGGGTTCCCATGTCCCTAGAAACCACCAGGGAATAAGCTTGTGGGTAAGGCATTTGCCAGAGGCAAGTGGGAACCCAGTTGGCGGGTGGGGAGTTGCCAGTGTAGGAGCACGTGCGCAGGTGTAGGCAGGTCTGGGCAGTGTTTGGCAGGAACTTACGAGTGGCCTCAGGGTTAATGCTGAGTGGGTGATAGGGGTAGTGCTGAGGCGTTACATGACGTTTTGTTTACCCATTATCTGAACTGGACATTTACAGGGATATTGTAGACAAAATTCACCTTTCAAATCAAAACCCTCTAATTTCATAGATTTTGTAAATTTTATTGTTCTATTTTGGATTCAGATAAAGAATTCATATCTGGAATTGAGAAAGCTATTTTATGACTCAAAAATTCTCTAAGTTGCTCAGGGTCAAAATAGATATGCTTACTTATTATCTAAGTTTGATATTTACAGGGGTATAATAGACAACATTCCTCCTTCAAGGCAAAGATTTTTTATTTCATACTTTATCTTCAATAACATACTTGCATAAAATTTTGAAACATTTGGAAAAATGAACAACTTATGACCTTCATATAGAACATATTTATGTAAATGAGCCAAACATTTTGTTTTGTTGTGATTAGAAATGGTACAATGTACATAGTCTAAAATAGCCTGCATATTTTGAACATAACTCAACCTATTGAAAATTGGCCCTAAAGCTAATAAAAGTCTTCACCTATAAATAATAACGATTTTATCTTCAGGTTTTTCACACATGATCTCCTAACGCAGGACCAGCCACAGAGCAAAATACAGTGGCATGCACAACCTCCACAGCACAGAGCACTGAACTGAACTCCCACTGATAACACCGGGATCACAAAGCATTGAGCAAGGGTCAGGAAACTCAGATCCAGCACCCAGCAGCCGAAGGAGCAGCATATTAGCAAGAAATCCAGTGCCTTCAGATACTCAGAAATCTAGAGGCTCAGCTTGGTTCTTATTCTGCAAGCCCTTCTACGATCTCTTCTTTCCTGCTCGCCCATCACTATGGTGTTCTTACTTAAATGAAACTGAACTTTCCTTGAGCTTCATATTTTCCATGCTTTCACATCATCCAGAGTAAATGGAACTGTAAGATGGAGCAATAGCACTGACATTGTTGTATGTGTGAACACTGGAGCAGTGGTCATTTTCTGAAAAAAAAAAAAAAAAAGTTACCAGGTTGGGGCCAGCAACTGCCTCCACCTTCCTATCCAGCTGTAATGGGAAAAGGAAGCAATTTGCTGAAGTTCAGAAGGGTTACAGATCAGTGACCAGAGATTCCAGGTCAGTGACCTGGTGTGACCTGACAGAAAGTCATCACTTCATTATATTCTAAACACATGGGGCATACTGGGGACACTTTTCACTTGTCTGTGTTGCTGAAAAGTGCACAGATACCTTTGTAGCTTTCTGTGGGCAGTGAACCAGCATGAAAACACTGCAAGGTTGATTTTCAAAGGGGTTTATCCATGTGACTTTTAAGTTACTCATCAAAGTATGAAATTCCCACCCCACTGACTGGCTAAATTTTACCCGGGTAACATTTTACCAGCATAAAATGTAGCCAGATAAAAAGAGGGAGGATAAGAGGCATTCCAGGGGGCCATGGCCTGAATTAAGTTTGGCAGAGCTGGTACTGACTAAACTTACCTTGGTAAGTGGTAGGGCAAATTGCTGTCCTAAAGTTAATCCGGGTGACTTTATCCAGATATATTCAGTGAGAGGCTTACTCGGGTAAGTCCTGCTTAATATTTCAGCTACATTTATTCTGTTATTTAACTTGCTGCTGCCAGCATCACTGAAATTTGACCTCTGTGCATATTTGAAAATGAAATGTACATGCATTGTTTTTCACCTCAATCTAAAAACTCCCATGGGAATGCCTCTTTCTAATCTGGTTAAAAAAATGTATCTCGGAGATCCAATATTGTGTCTCAGAAAGAGGTCGACAGTTTTTGAGCTCCTCGTACTAACGATTCTTGCTTTGAAATACATGCCCCACACCAAGAGAAAGGGAAAGGTGAGGTCGGATTCCTCCATGCCTGCCACATCAACCCCATCTCAACCCAGAATCGAGGAGTTCTTTACGCCGACTACAACTTCTATACCTGGGAATATGTCCGCAGAGCAGCCGGTGTTAGGACGAGACCAGGCCCTCATGGACGAACAAACTTCTTTAAGCCCCCTCCAAGCCTAAGCATAAGCCGGGATTTGTATCTATAACCATGGGAGTCGATGACCGAGGTGGGAGTGAATATGGAGGACATACCCGGAGAAATGGCGGTGGCTTTCTTTCCTGCTCCTGCGGTGGTTGTAGCAGGCAGTGAGGGAGATGTGCCTGCACCGGCGTGTGTGATCGAGCCGAAATCGCGCGGCGTTTCTACTCGGCAGAGGAGTGGAGAGGAAACGACAGACGAATCCTTTCGGATCAAAGAGGTTTGCTGGCAAAGTGGGGTAAGGCAGAATCTGCTTGCACAAAAATTAACCCGAACAAATACTATTACCCTCGATGCAATTTGGAATGCTATTGTTAAGTTAGAAAATACCATTTCTTCATTGGTTGACGCTTTAACTCCACACAGAATACCACACAAATGATGGAATTAACAATAAAAAAGCAAGAGAATGAAATAAAAGAAATAATAGGACAGTTAACATTTATAAAAGAAGTCCAGGTGAAGTTGATTCAAGGGGATGAAACAACAGTCTGGAAAATTGAGAACTTGGAAAATAAATCAAGATATCTAAACCTGCGGGTTTTAAATTTTCCATGTATAAAGATAATATCACCAGAGGAACAATTTAAGAAGTATATGATTGATATTCTCTCAATTCCTAATGAAGAGTTATCCTCGATTTCAAGAATATTTTTTGCTCAGTCCCCTAGAAGTAAGAATGAACATCCTCAGACTACGCAACTTCAAGATATTAGAACTGATCTTACAAATTTCCTGGAAACCTCTATGGAAGATCAGATAGAGTTTTGTGGGACGTTACTTGTTTCATTTATGTTTGCCATTGATAGAGGCACAGTGTTCAGGCTGTTCTTGCGGAACAGGAATAAGCAATATTTAGGTCAGAAGATCTGGATATATCCTGATCTGACAAAAGAAACGCAAATTCGAAGAAAATTTTTTTTTAGTATGAGTCAGGAGGTTAGAAATATGGGGGGGGACAAATGAATATTCGTTATCCTTGTAAATGTAATTTGAAACTAGATAATAATAAGTATATATTTTTTGACCCGGCCCAATTAAGACAATTAATAGATAGCCGTACAGCAGAAACTAGCCTTACCTAACTCTCCAGTGCTAAAGTAAGGGGAATATAGTCCTCCCTATTTTCTTTAAAGGAATTATTTTGCTTATATAATTGTCCTAAATAAAGTATTGGATCTCCCTATTACTTTATGGCTAATTTGCAACAAGGAATGTGTACAATCTCTTTTTTCTTTTTATTTTCTTGAATAAGACAAGAATATATAATTTACTAGAAGTTCTTTCTTGGTCAAAATGATGTGATTAATACTTGGTAATTGTTTCATATTCATATTCATTCTTTTGCTTGTAAAGTTTTTGAAAATGTAATAAATAAAGAATTGAAAAAAAATGCACCTTGTGAAAGCATGCATGCATTTTTTAGCTGCATGAGGTGGACAATTTCAATTATAGCTACACAATGCAAGGTTCCACATTAGTAGTCACCATTCAGGAAAAGGATGTAGGTGTCACCATTGATAACACGTTGAAATTTTCTGTTCAATGTGCAACATACAAACAGAATATTAGGAATTATTAGGAAAGGAATGGAGAATAAAACTTCTATCTCCACAGCCCCAGCTCCCAGAGGACCCCTGCACTACTTGCAGGAGAAGAAGACCGGAAGGCTTATCTGCATATCTTACCCAGAAGCCCCTGGGAGAGGACTCCAGAGGTCACAGCGAATGATCCTGGCTTTGAACTCCACAGCCCCAGTTTCCAGAGCCCCCTCAGCCCTTGCAGCAGAATAGAACCAGAAGTGCATACCCCTCAAACTTCTCAATCCAGTGAGAACATTGAGAGGAGAAGATCTTCTTGCTGGTGGCTGAAGAGGATTGGTAAGTACCACTTTAGGAAATCTTAGGACTTAAAAAGTTTGGGAAGAGGTGAAATAGTGGGGTATATTCTTTAGAGTTTGTGTGTGTGTCTGAAATAATAAGCAAGTCAGAGGGAGTTAATTCTAGTATCTGTCTTTCCCTCCATCCCACCCACCCCTTGCTTATCCTTTGATTTATAGGCAAGAAACACTTTCTTATTAAAAATCAATCAGGCTCTTATCTAAATCACACTATTGCACTAGCCTTTATTGAGAGTTTAATCATCCCCTTGTAGGTCACTACCAGATTAATAATGAATACCCAATAAATTTAAAAGACTCTAATTGTATGCATTCCTACTCCCATAGCAACCCAAGTTTAAATAGGAACTCAATAAATTTAAGATGAAGGCAGCAGTCCATCAGCAAGAGCTGGGCCTTCCAGTCTTATGAATCAAGTGTCACCAGTGAGAGGTTGTATGTGTGTGCCCGATGCAAAGAGCTCCTGGCTCTCAGAGAATGAGTCTGATCTCTGGAGGCTGGAGGAGCTGAGGCAGATAGAGAGGTATATAGATGAGACCTTCAGGGATATAGTAGCCAAATTGCCAACTCCAGTCTGGCAGCCCTGGTGACTTAGATCAGGAAAAGCATGGTTGGAAAGCATTATCCTGGTATAGTAGGAAGTGATTCTGTAGCAAGGATCTGCTCTCCAGCTGATGCATTGACCTCTCACACTGAGAACGAGTCTCCCAGGGCTACTGCCCAGGAGGGAAGGGTTAGGTCAGCCATCATAGTTGGTGATTCAGTTATTAGACATGTAGATAGCTAGGTGATTGGTGGATGTGAGCACCGCCTGGTAACTTGCCTGCCTGGTGTGAAGGTGGCGGACCTCATGCGTCACCTAGATAGGATTTTAGAAAGTGCTGGGGAGTTTTGTGGATGTGGATCCTCGTACCAAAGTGAAGTTGCAGGTCCCCAACATCGGCTGGCAGTGCTGGCTATAGCAGATGAGGCAGGCAGAGCTTCAGTTATACTAGCTCTCATTCCCATTAAGTTGAGCCCTCAGGTGCCAGAGCTGGCAGGATTTAGGCACGGGCCTCTGCAGAAGAGATGAAGATGCATCGACATAGTTGAGTCACAGGTCAAGGTCTGGGGCAGGCTGAATACTGGCGGAGTCAGATTCAGGCAGTGATCAGGGCAGGAGGTATTCAATCAGTCAAGGTCCAGGCAGTGGTGAGTGGCAGGCAGAGTTCTGAGTCAAGGTCCAGGCAGTGGCCAGTGGCAGGCGGAGATCAAGCAGAGACATAGGTCCAAGTCAAAGTCAAAAACAGAGATCATCCAAGGGAGACAAGGGACAGAGAGCAGGCAGGGAGACAAGGAACACAGGTAGGCAGAGACAACACTGAAGACTGAAGATAAGGAAGCTGACCACAGGGATGATGAAGAACTGAAGACTGACCACAGGAAAGACAAAGACAAGTAACTCAGGAGCATAGACCAAGACTGCTGAACAGGAACCAAGGAAACAGGAACAAGAACCAGGAACACAGTATCATGATCAGGAACACACTGAGGCAATGCACTATTATCGGGGAAGTCGACCTATTGCCAAGACACTGGAGAAGCGTCCAGTAGGGTCTTTTATGGGGCCAGAAGAATGAGGTCAGGCATGTATGGGGCAGGGCCCACTGGTGCTGGCGGCATCCTGCTACACGTTTTGACAGCGGTGTCCAGATGCATCTTAGCGTGGCATCCCTCCACATTGGGAGGATGAACAGCCTGGTATTGGAGAGAGGCAATGAGAGTCTGGTGAGTGAGATAACTGAGGCAGTTCATGGGCGGGGCCCGGCAAACTGCTGAATGCAACAGGGAGGAGCTGGGTGTCGTGGTACAAGTGGGCACAAACGAAACCTCCAGGGTAGCATTCTCTGAAATGCTCCCTGTTCCACATGCAGGACCCCAAAGGCAGGAGGAGCTCCAGAGTCTCAATGCATAGATGCAGAGACGAGGGATTCAGTTTTATAAGGAAGTGAGCAACCTTTTGCGGAAGGGGGAGTCTTTTATGAAAGATCGAGCTCCACCTTTAACAGAGTGGAACCAGGCTGCTGGCGATAGCTTTTAAAAAGGAGGTAGAGCAACTTTTAAACTAGAACAAGGGAGAAAGCCAACAGTTACTCAGCAGTGCATAGTTCAGAGGGAAGATAAGAACATAAGAAATTGCCATGCTGGGTCAGACCAAGGGTCCATCAAGCCCAGCATCCTGTTTCCAAAAGAGGCCAAACCAGGCCATAAGAACCTGGCAATTACCCAAACACCAAGAAGATCCCATGCTACTGATGCAATTAATAGCAATGGCTATTCCCTAAGTAAACTTGATTAACAGCAGTTAATGGACTTCTTCTCCAAGAACATATCCAAACCTTTTTTGAACCCAGCCACACTAAGTGCACTAACCACATCCTCTGGCAACTAATTCCAGAGCTTAATTGTGCATTGAGTGAAAAATAATTTTCTCCAATTAGTCTTAAATGTGCTCCTTGCTAACTTCATGGAATGCCCCTTAGTCCTTCTATTATCTGAAAGTGTAAATAACCGATTCACATTTACTCATTCAAGACCTCTCATGATCTTAAAGACCTCTATCATATCCCCCTCAGGTATCTTCAAAGGGTACTAATGAAGCAAGAGAGTTAAGGCACCCCAAAAGAGAGGTTCCAATAAAAGCAAAAGTAGTCCATATGATCTTAAGTAAAGAATGACCTGAGCTAAAAGTTTTCAAATTATCTCTATCAACTGAAAAGCAGGTTGTTAATACAAACAAAAAAGACAATTTGAATTGTCTGTATGCCAGTGCCAGAAGTCTAAGAAGTAAAATGGGAGAGTTAGAGTGTACAGCAGTGAATGATAAGATAGATTTAATTGGCTTCTTAGAGACAGTGCTATACCTGGTTACAAATGATATCGCAATGATAGGGAGTATCAACTTGGTGGGGGAGGGGGGTGCACTTTATGTGCAGGAGGGCATAGAGTCCAATAGGATAAACATCATACCAGAGACTAAATGCACAGTAGAATTTTTATGGGTAGAAATTGTGTGTGTGTTGGGTAAGAGTATAGTGATAGGAGTATACTACTATCTAACTGGCGAAAATGATGAGACGGACGATGAAATGCTAAGGGAAATCAGGGAAGCTAACCAATTTGGCAGTAATAATGGGAGATTACAATTATTCCAATATTGACTGGGTAAATGTAATATCAGGACATGTTAGAGAGATAAATTTTCTGGATGAAATAAATGACTTCTTTATGGAGCAATTGGTTCAGGAACCGACGAGAGAGGGAGCTATTTTAGATCTAATTCTTAGTGGCATTCAAGATTTGGTGAGAGAGGTTATGGTAGTAGGGCCATTTGGCAATAGTGATCATAACATGATCAAATTTGAACTAATGACTGGAAGGGGGACAATATGTAAATCTACAGCTCTAACACTAAAGTTTCAAAAGGGAAACTTTGCTAAAATGAGGAAAATAGTTAATAAAAAACTGAAAGGTGCAGCTACAAAGGTTAAACGTGTACAACAGGTGTAGACATTTTTTAAAAATACCATCCTAGAAGCGCTGTCCAGATGTAGTCTGTTGTTTTCCTCGGCCGTGGCACACCAAGACCACGGCCCCCTACCTTGTCTGCTGTGTTCCTTCACCGCGGGAGCCACGGGGGAGGGCTCTGATTCGGGCCGCCGCTCCCGCACAGCCCCTGGTGCTGCTCGCTGCAGGGGGAGCCGTCCTGCTCCCCCCTCGCGGCGTCCAGTGGCGTCTCTCCTCCGTGGGGGAAAATCCAAGATGGCTGCCGCCATCCTTAGGCACGAGGCCGTGCCTCCTCTACAGATTTAAAGGGACCTAATCCCTTTAACTAGCTTCACCTGTTCCTGATCAGCCTGAGCAGGGGAAGTATAAAGGGAAGCTTCCTCTGCTCATTCAGTGACTTGGCAACGTCCTTCAGTGCTGTCTAGTCTGCTTGCTTCGGTGAGTTCCTTGAGCTTTGGATCTTGTTCCTGTTTCGTCTTGGTGTTCCCGGTTCCTGACTTCGGATTGGCTTATGGTGATTCTCTGGTGTGCGACTTCGGATTGGCTTATGGTGATTCCCTGGCATGTGACTTCGGACTGGCAAGTGGTGATCCCTCAGTGTGTGACCTCGGACTGGTGAGCAACAACCCTTTGGCACTTGACCTAGTCCTTCAAAAACTGGAAGAAGAATCCATCTGAAGAAAACAGGAAACAGCACAAGATTTGCAAGTCAAATATAAAACACTGAAAGACAGGTTAAGAGAGAATTTGAAATGAAGTTGGCTATAGAGGCAAAAACTCATAATAAAAGCTTTTTAAAATATATCTGAAGCAAGAAACCTGCAAGGGATTCAGTAGGACCGTTAGATGGTTGAGGGGTTGAGGGAAGATAAGGCCATCATGGAAAAACTAAATGAATTCTTTGCTTCAATATTTACTAAGGGGGATTTTGGGGAATTAAGTTTCTGGAGACAGTTTTCAAAGGTGATTACTAAGATGAACTGAACCAAATCATGGTGAAACTGGAAGGATGTAGTAGGCCAGATTGACAATCTAAAGAGTAGTACATCACCTGGACTAGATAGTATACACCCCAGGCTTCTGAAAGAACTCAAAAATGAAGTTTCAGATTGATTAGTAACAATTTATAACCTCTCATTAAAATTGTCCATTGTACCTGAAAACTGGAGGGTGGCCAATGTAACCCCAATATTTAAAAAGGGCTCAAGGGGTGATCCAGGAAACTATAGACTGGTGAGCATTATTTCAGTGCCAGGAAAAATTATGGAAATTATTCTAAAGAACAAAATCACAGAACATATAGAAAGACATGGTTTAATGGAACACAGCCTGCATGGATTTATCCAGGGAATTCTCTTGCTTCACACATCTGCTACATTTTTTTGAAGGGGTTGCGGACAAAGGTGAACCAGTAGATATGGTGTATTTGGATTTTCAGAAGGCATTTGACAAAGTCCCTCATGAGAGGCTTCTAGGAAAACTAAATGTTGCGGTCCCGGGCCGTGCCCCGGTCCTTCCATCTACCTCGGGGGCAGCCCGGGCCGTTTTGAGCCTTCCCCGGGGTGTTTGCAGCAGGCCCCGGGCCTGCAGGCCTTCCAGCGTGTCTCTCCCTCCTCGGGAGAGACTCCGACATGGCTGGACCCGCCACCTGACACGCGCGTGCGCGGGGAGGAGCCCCATTTAAAGGGGCCAGCGTGGGAAATATCTCTGCTGAGCTGGGAATGACGTCAGACGCCCTCAGGGTACAAGTACCCTGCAACTAGCTCTCTTCTGTGCCTTGCAACAAGGTTCCTGGTCTTCGGCCTGCTGTAGCTGTGTTCCTGGTTCTTTCTCTTCGTCCCACTTCTGCCTTGCCCTCCTTGCTGGATTGCTTGTTCTGGACTTCGACCCCTGGATTGGCTTTGGACCGCTCGCTGGACTTTGACCCCTGGATTGGCTTTGGACCGCTCTCTGGACACCGACCCCTGGACTGGCAGTGGACCACTCTTTGGATTCAGACTCCTTGACCAAATTCTGGATAACCTACGACCTGCTGGAGGCGCCAGCCATCCGGAACCCACGACCTGCAGGAGGCGCCTGCATCCGGACCATCTTCCACTGTCGGAGAGTCGCCTAAGTCCCAGCAGCCATGTCCCTACGGGCCCCTCCTGGGGGGACTTCGGCTTCTAGGGTGAATCTTCACAAGTCCCAGCGGCTGGACTCCTAAGGGCTCCTCCCGGAGGAGTACCGGTCTCCAGGGCGAAGAATCTTCGACTTCCGGGGTCCAACGTCTGCCATCCTTCCAGTGGGTACAGAGTTCATGGTCGCATAGGACTCCTCCGTGGTCCAGCGTCTCAAAGCACTCCGGCCTTCCGAACCGACTCCTGGTTGGGACACTTGCTGCAGACTACACAGCACACCATCTTCTGTCCCAACCGGCCCAAGGGTCCACGAGTACAACAGTTTGCAAGGCCATGGACCCGGAAGACCTAGCTTGCTTGAGAGCCATTCCAGGTATCGCCCAAAGGCTGCAACAACAGCAGTCATGCCTTGACGCTCTGACGACAACGGTACAGAGGTTACCTGACCGGGTTGAAGGAGCCATGGCTGCCAGCTCCATGGTACCAGGAACAGGGGCTTCCGCCGCTGCTATAGCTCCCATCTAGATGCCGGTACCTTTACGGTATTCAGGAGATGCAAAACTATGCCGAGGGTTTTTGAACCAGTGCTACATTCGTTTTAACCTGCTTCCGCTTCAATTTCCGACACACTGAGTCAAGACCAGCTTTATCATCTCTTTACTGGACGGGAGGCCCTTGGCGTGGGCCTCCAATCTTTTACAACGTCAAGATTCTTGCCTGGACAACTTGGAGGAATTCGTCTCTGCCTTCAGAAGGGTCTTTGATGAAGCCTCCCGCAAGTCCACTGCTGCCTCGGAATTACTCCAGTTACGCCAGGGGAACCGTCCATTGGCAGAATACGCTGTAGAATTCCAAACTCTCGCCACTGAATTAAACTGGGGGAGCGACAGCCTGCACGGCATTTTTCTGGAAAGCCTCTCCCCTAAGCTCCAAGATGAATTGGCAGCTCGAGATCTCCCCGATGATCTGGACGCTCTGATTGATCTCGCAGGTCGTGTGAACCGTCGCATCCAGCGCCGGTTTCGAGAGAAAAAACCGACTTTTAGGCTGGGACTAGTTGGACCTACTCCTCCACGCAGTGGGAATTCCCAGTCTGGTTCCCCAGAGACCCAGGACAGCGAGCCCATGCAGGTGGGTCGGGGGCGTCTCTCCCAGGAAGAAAGAAGGAGACGGCAGACACTAGGCCTATGCCTGTACTGTGGTGGCAGAGGTCATTTCCTGGCGCAATGTAGCGAGCGTCCGGGAAACTCTCAGACCTAGGGAGAGCCGTGGAGCTAACCCTAGGTCATACCGCTTCTGACGCCCCATGTCTTGTGCCGGTGACCTTAATCCTCCCGGAGGAGGAGTTCGACACACAAGCTCTGATCGACTCGGGAGCAGGGGGTAATTTCATTCTTCAGGAGCTGGCTCAACAACTCTGGATCAGGGTACAACCCCAAATACCCCCCCTCCGCGTGTCCTCTATCCAGGGAAAAATACTTCCTGGAGTCATCACCACCTGCACCGAACCACTCATTCTTCGCACTGGCATCCTGCACCAGGAGGAGATCTCCTTCTTCATCTTAGAGAAGATGGTCATCTTGGGCCTACCCTGGCTTCGGAAGCACTCACCCGTGATTGCGTGGGATTCCCTTCAACTAGCATCCTGGGGGCCTGCGTGCCTTAATTCCTGCCTAGCCAAGGTTACTTGACCACCGATTCCTCTCTGGACCACTACGCTGGGTTTGCCACCTTACTATCAGGATTATCGTGATGTGTTCTCCAAGGAGAAGGCCGAGATCCTTTCAGAGCATCGCCCCTTTGACTGTGCAATTAATCTTCTCCCGGACGCCACACCGCCACGAATACGGGTCTACCCATTATCTCTCCCGGAGACTCAAGCCATGTCGGCATATATCCAGGAGAATCTGGATCGGGGGTTCATACGACCATCTACCTCCCCAGCCGGGGCAGGTTTCTTCTTCGTGGCAAAAAAAGACAGCTCCGTCCATCCCTGCATAGAATATCGGGGCTTGAATAGTATTACCCGAAGGGATCGGTATCCCCTGCCCTTGATCCCAGAACTCTTGGACCGACTACAGGGGGCCAGGATATTTATCAAGCTAGACCTTCGCGGGGCTTATAATCTTGTTAGAATTCGCCCAGGAGACGAGTGGAAGACCGCGTTCAACACAAGAGACGGACATTATGAATACCGGGTTATGCCCTTCGGTCTCTGCAATGCCCCAGCAGTATTTCAAAACCTCATGAATGAGGTTCTACGGGAAATGTTACACACATCAGTAATTGTTTATCTATGCGACGTACTAATTTACTCCAAAGATCTACAGACACATTGCCAGGACGTTCGTCGAGTTTTACAGAAGTTACGTGACAATCGGCTTTACGCAAAGCTCGAGAAATGTTTATTTGAACAAGAATCGTTACCCTTTTTAGGGTATATTGTATCCTCTACGGGATTTCACATGGACCCTGAGAAGTTCGCTGCCATAAAGGATTGGCCCCAACCGGTGGGGGTGAAGGCGCTGCAGAGGTTTCTTGGGTTTGCCAACTTCTATCGGCAATTTATCCCACATTACTCCCAGTTGGTGGCACCTTTGACGGCACTACCAAGAAGGGATCAGATGCAAGGAATTGGACTACGGCCGCCCTACAGGCCTTCCAGAAACTTAAAGAGGCATTTCTCCAGGATTCTTGCCTGTGGCACCCCGATCCCCAACAACAATTCATCGTGGAAGTGGATGCTTCTGATGTGGCCGTCGGGGCTGTTTTAAGTCAAGTATCCCCTGGGGGGAAGCTCCTGCTCTCTTCCTACTTCTTGCGGAAGTTCTCATCGACAGAAAAGAACTACGGAATAGGGGATAAAGAATTACTAGCCATTAAATTGGCATTCGAAGAGTGGCACCAGTGGTTGGAGGGGGCCCAACAGCCGGTGATTGTCTATACAGACCATAAAAACCTGGAATACTTATGCCGTGCCCAGCGTCTTAACACCCGGCAGGCCAGGTGGTCTCTATTCTTCAGCCGCTTTGATTTTCGTCTTCGCTACCAGCCGGCCGATAAGAATGTTCGAGCGGACGCTCTGTCCCGTACCGCTGAAATGGAAGATTTGCCAGACCCACCACGGTACATTCTTGATCCGGCCAAAGTGCTCCTCATGGTTACCAACATGGTCCCGACAGGGAAGACTGTAGTACCTCTCAGACTGCGGAAAAATGTTCTCTCCTGGGCACACGACTCTCTGACAGCCGGTCACCCGGGAGTAGCCAGGACCCAAGAATTACTCTCAGAATATTACTGGTGGCCCCAATTTAAGAAAGATGTTCGCCTCTACATTAACTCTTGCCCAACCTGTGCCCGACAGAAGACTCCCATCGGTCGCCCCTGGGGGCTTCTTCAGCCTCTGCCGATTCCCACGGAACCATGGACTCACTTATCCACGGACTTTATCATAGATCTGCCTGCCTCAGAGGGGAAGACGGTGATTTGGGTTGTCATAGATAGATTCTCCAAGATGTCCCATTTTGTGACCCTCTCTAAACTTCCTTCGGCGCCGGAACTGGCGAATTTGTTTATGCGACATATCTTTCGCCTTCATGGGCTTCCTCTCCACATTGCCTCGGACAGGGGTTCTCAGTAGGGATGTGCATTCGGATTGACCGCATATGGAAAACGCAACTCAATAATTTTTTTTAACTTAAAAAAAAGATGGGGCGTATACGAGCAGATTTCCGACATAAATGAACATAGATATGTCGGATACGGCGAATCGCCATGCGCGCGCTTTCTCGCCGCCATTACCTGCGACTCGAGCTCGGAGCCCCGGATTACCTGAAAATGGCAGCGCCCCTGCGGTAACCATGCCAACCTGTCTGACCCTGTCCTGTGAGTCTCAGTGACTCACAGGAAAGGGTGGGACAGGTCGGCATGGATACCGGAACGCAGCGAATCTGCGTTCACCTTTTCAGAGAAGCACTGAATGCAGCGAATCGCGCTGTCATTCCGTGCTTCTCTGAGGATTTCCTGACGAGCCAGCAGCACTATAAAAGCAGCAGCAGCACGAGGACTGACGGACATTGTCAGCGATTCAGTGGGGAGGTGGGATCGGGATCGGGATCGTGCAGGGTGGGCTTAGGCAGGCTGAGGCAGAGAAGATAGCAGAACCCGATTTGATAGACAACACAGAACAGAACCAGATTTGATAGACAACACAGAACAGATTCTTTGTTAGGGAAAAAAAAAAAGAACATTCTTATTGAGTGAGTCTGTACATTTTATCCTGGGCAGTGCCAGGCAGGGCTGGCAGTACTCTGCCTCATATTTGCTATTTTTAAACAGACTTAAAAGCATTCTCCTTGAGTGGTTCAGTGCTGGCTGGGCAGCAGTGCCAGGGCTGGGAGTACTCTTCCTCATATCTACTTTAGTTCTATGTGCACTGCAGTGCACACAGACAGACACATTCCGTGCATTGCCAGGCAGACAGTGAGGCAGTGGGCATTGTAAACAGAGTGAACATTGCCCTTCAGCGAGTCTGTTACATTTGCTATTTTTAAACAGACTTAAAAGCATTCTCCTTGAGTGGTTCAGTGCTGGGTGGGCACTGGGCAGCAGTTCCAGGGCTGGGAGTACCCTGCCTCATATCTACTTTAGTTCTATGTGCACTGCAGTGCACACAGACAGACACATTCCGTGCATTGCCAGGCAGGCAGTGAGGCAGTGGGCATTGTAAACAGAGTGAACATTGCCCTTCAGCGAGTCTGTTACATTTGCTATTTTTAAACAGACTTAAAAGCATTCTCCTTGAGTGGTTCAGTGCTGGGTGGGCAGTGCCAGGGCTGGCACTGGCAGTTCTCTGCCTCATATCTACTGAAAAGGAAGCTTGTTCTCTGTGCACTCACTGCACACACACAGACAGACACATTCCGTGCATTGCCAGGCAGGCAGTGAGGCAGTGGGCATTGTAAACAGAGTGAACACATTCTCCTTCAGTGGTTCAGTGCTGGGTGGGCAGCAGTTCCAGTGCTGGGAGTACCCTGCCTCATATCTACTTTAGTTCTATGTGCACTGCAGTGCTCACAGACAGACACATTCCGTGCATTGCCAGGCAGGCAGTGAGGCAGTGGGCATTGTAAACAGAGTGAACATTGCCCTTCAGCGAGTCTGTTACATTTGCTATTTTTAAACAGACTTAAAAGCATTCTCCTTGAGTGGTTCAGTGCTGGGTGGGCACTGGGCAGCAGTTCCAGGGCTGGGAGTACCCTGCCTCATATCTACTTTAGTTCTATGTGCACTGCAGTGCACACAGACAGACACATTCCGTGCATTGCCAGGCAGGCAGTGAGGCAGTGGGCATTGTAAACAGAGTGAACATTGCCCTTCAGCGAGTCTGTTACATTTGCTATTTTTAAACAGACTTAAAAGCATTCTCCTTGAGTGGGGCAGTGCTGGGTGGGCAGTGCCAGGGCTGGCACTGGCAGTACTCTGCCTCATATCTACTGAAAAGGAAGCTTGTTCTCTGTGCACTCACTGCACACACACAGACAGACACATTCCGTGCATTGCCAGGCAGGCAGTGAGGCAGTGGGCATTGTAAACAGAGTGAACATTGCCCTTCAGCGAGTCTGTTACATTTGCTATTTTTAAACAGACTTAAAAGCATTCTCCTTGAGTGGTTCAGTGCTGGGTGGGCAGCAGTTCCAGGGCTGGGAGTACCCTGCCTCATATCTACTGAAAAGGAAGCTGGTTCTCTGTGCACTCACTGCACACACACAGACAGACACATTCCGTGCATTGCCAGGCAGGCAGTGAGGCAGTGGGCATTGTAAACAGAGTGAACACATTCTCCTTCAGTGGTTCAGTGCTGGGTGGGCAGCAGTTCCAGTGCTGGGAGTACCCTGCCTCATATCTACTTTAGTTCTATGTGCACTGCAGTGCACACAGACAGACACATTCCGTGCGTTGCCAGGCAGGCAGTGAGGCAGTGGGCATTGTAAACAGAGTGAAGATTGCCCTTCAGCGAGTCTGTTACATTTGCTATTTTTAAACAGACTTAAAAGCATTCTCCTTGAGTGGTTCAGTGCTGGGTGGGCAGCAGTTCCAGGGCTGGGAGTACCCTGCCTCATATCTACTGAAAAGGAAGCTGGTTCTCTGTGCACTCACTGCACTCACACAGACAGACACATTCCGTGCATTGCCAGGCAGGCAGTGAGGCAGTGGGCATTGTAAACAGAGTGAAGATTTGCCCTTCAGCGAGTCTGTTACATTTGCTATTTTTAAACAGACTTAAAAGCATTCTCCTTGAGTGGTTCAGTGCTGGGTGGGCAGCAGTTCCAGGGCTGGGGAGTACCCTGCCTCATATCTACTGAAAAGGAAGCTGGTTCTCTGTGCACTCACTGCACACACACAGACAGACACATTCCGTGCATTGCCAGGCAGGCAGTGGGCATAAACAGAGTGAAGATTGGCCTTAAGCGAGTCTGTTAAATTTGTTATTTTTAAACAGACTTAACCGCATTGTCCTTGAGTGGTTCAGTGCTGGGTGGGCAGCAGTTCCAGGGCTGGGAGTACCCTGCCTCATATCTACTGAAAAGGAAGCTTGTTCTCTGTGCACTCACTGCACACACACAGACAGACACATTCCGTGCATTGCCAGGCAGGCAGTGAGGCAGTGGGCATTGTAAACAGAGTGAACATTGCCCTTCAGCGAGTCTGTTACATTTGCTATTTTTAAACAGACTTAAAAGCATTCTCCTTGAGTGGTTTAGTGCTGGGTGGGCAGCAGTTCCAGGGCTGGGAGTACCCTGCCTCATATCTACTGAAAAGGAAGCTGGTTCTCTGTGCACTCACTGCACACACACAGACAGACACATTCCGTGCATTGCCAGGCAGGCAGTGAGGCAGTGGGCATTGTAAACAGAGTGAACACATTCTCCTTCAGTGGTTCAGTGCTGGGTGGGCAGCAGTTCCAGTGCTGGGAGTACCCTGCCTCATATCTACTTTAGTTCTATGTGCACTGCAGTGCACACAGACAGACACATTCCGTGCATTGCCAGGCAGGCAGTGAGGCAGTGGGCATTGTAAACAGAGTGAAGATTGCCCTTCAGCGAGTCTGTTACATTTGCTATTTTTAAACAGACTTAAAAGCATTCTCCTTGAGTGGTTCAGTGCTGGGTGGGCAGCAGTTCCAGGGCTGGGAGTACCCTGCCTCATATCTACTGAAAAGGAAGCTGGTTCTCTGTGCACTCACTGCACTCACACAGACAGACACATTCCGTGCATTGCCAGGCAGGCAGTGAGGCAGTGGGCATTGTAAACAGAGTGAAGATTGCCCTTCAGCGAGTCTGTTACATTTGCTATTTTTAAACAGACTTAAAAGCATTCTCCTTGAGTGGTTCAGTGCTGGGTGGGCAGCAGTTCCAGGGCTGGGAGTACCCTGCCTCATATCTACTGAAAAGGAAGCTGGTTCTCTGTGCACTCACTGCACACACACAGACAGACACATTCCGTGCATTGCCAGGCAGGCAGTGGGCATAAACAGAGTGAAGATTGGCCTTAAGCGAGTCTGTTAAATTTGTTATTTTTAAACAGACTTAACCGCATTGTCCTTGAGTGGTTCAGTGCTGGGTGGGCAGCAGTTCCAGGGCTGGGAGTACCCTGCCTCATATCTACTGAAAAGGAAGCTTGTTCTCTGTGCACTCACTGCACACTCACAGACAGACACATTCCGTGCATTGCCAGGCAGGCAGTGAGGCAGTGGGCATTGTAAACAGAGTGAACATTGCCCTTCAGCGAGTCTGTTACATTTGCTATTTTTAAACAGACTTAAAAGCATTCTCCTTGAGTGGTTCAGTGCTGGGTGGGCAGCAGTTCAGGGCTGGGAGTACCCTGCCTCATATCTACTGAAAAGGAAGCTGGTTCTCTGTGCACTCACTGCACACACACAGACAGACACATTCCGTGCATTGCCAGGCAGGCAGTGAGGCAGTGGGCATTGTAAACAGAGTGAACATTGCCCTTCAGCGAGTCTGTTCAATTTGCTATTTCTAAACAGACTTAACCGCATTGTCCTTGAGTGGTTCAGTGCTGGGTGGGCAGCAGTTCCAGGGCTGGGAGTACCCTGCCTCATATCTACTGAAAAGGAAGCTTGTTCTCTGTGCACTCACTGCACACACACAGACAGACACATTCCGTGCATTGCCAGGCAGGCAGTGGGCATAAACAGAGTGAACATTGCCCGTCAGCGAGTCTGTTCAATTTGCTATTTTTAAACAGACTTAAAAGCATTCTCCTTGAGTGGTTCAGTGCTGGGTGGGCAGCAGTTCCAGGGCTGGGAGTACTCTGCCTCATATCTACTTTAGTTCTATGTGCACTGCAGTGCACACAGACCGACACATTCCGTGCATTGCCAGGCAGACAGTGAGGCAGTGGGCATTGTAAACAGAGTGAACATTGCCCTTCAGCGAGTCTGTTCAATTTGCTATTTTTAAACAGACTTAAAAGCATTCTCCTTGAGTGGTTCAGTGCTGGGTGGGCAGCAGTTCCAGGGCTGGGAGTACCCTGCCTCATATCTACTGAAAAGGAAGCTGGTTCTCTGTGCACTCACTGCACACACACAGACAGACACATTCCGTGCATTGCCAGGCAGGCAGTGAGGCAGTGGGCATTGTAAACAGAGTGAACATTGCCCTTCAGCGAGTCTGTTCAATTTGCTATTTCTAAACAGACTTAACCGCATTGTCCTTGAGTGGTTCAGTGCTGGGTGGGCAGCAGTTCCAGGGCTGGGAGTACCCTGCCTCATATCTACTGAAAAGGAAGCTTGTTCTCTGTGCACTCACTGCACACACACAGACAGACACATTCCGTGCATTGCCAGGCAGGCAGTGGGCATAAACAGAGTGAACATTGCCCTTCAGCGAGTCTGTTACATTTGCTATTTTTAAACAGACTTAAAAGCATTCTCCTTGAGTGGTTCAGTGCTGGGTGGGCAGTGCCAGGGCTGGCACTGGCAGTTCTCTGCCTCATATCTACTGAAAAGGAAGCTTGTTCTCTGTGCACTCTGCACACACACAGACAGACACATTCCGTGCATTGCCAGGCAGGCAGTGAGGCAGTGGGCATTGTAAACAGAGTGAACATTGCCCTTCAGCGAGTCTGTTCAATTTGCTATTTCTAAACAGACTTAAAAGCATTCTCCTTGAGTGGTTCAGTGCTGGGTGGGCAGTGCCAGGGCTGGCACTGGCAGTTCTCTGCCTCATATCT